>NW_017731871.1:602094-608339 GCF_001890085.2 Hipposideros armiger
CACACACACACACACACACACAGTCTTCTATTTTCAACCGTTCTTCAGAGCTGAGATATGTGCAGCAGTAAGCGGGTTATTACTTGAAACAACATAAATCCCTGTTGATCAGTTTTAATTCCTAAAATACATGGCCTCACAATGAATCTACATTTAACTCCACTAAATATATGCTCATTCGTCCTAGATATCTCTTTTCAGTCAACCAAAATATTAATATTTTCACTATGACAGATCTTCAAATATTTGAAGACAGTTATTACTTGTTCCTTTAGTATTTCATCCCTCAGTGTAAATATCACTGCTTCTTTCAAACAATTCTCAGATGAGAAGATTTTCATTACTTCACCCCTGATAGCTCCTCTCAGGACATATCCTGGTATATTAATGCCTTTATAAAGATTACCCAGAATAGCATGCTGTGTTTTCAGGTGTGTTTGCAATTGTATTGTTTCCTCTGCAATCCCTTTTTTTGTCAGTCTGTTCACTACCTTACTCTCAGATTTGTTATTCCAACTCCAAATTTAGTCATTTCTGCACTACTTTAAAACCCTTCATGATTTCCCATCAACGCCAAGGCCAAGTTGCCTAATTTGACGTCCATGGCCTTTTGCAGTCTGCATCCTGCCTGCATCCTTTCCTCCATCTCCTGCCACCCCCAGCAGCTCCTCTAGGCCTCAGTCACACAGCATGGGTGGGTCTCACCTCTAGCTGTGACTTCAGAGAGAGCAGGCTGGGGACTTGGGGAGGGTGAGGAGGGGCCATCAGTCACTATCATCAAATGGCTTCCAGCCATACATGCCCCTCCCCCCTTGGAGGTCCCTGCTTCCCTCAGCGGTGCCCCATGGCGAGTGTGATTGCAGTGATGAGTCATTTATAAAACGGAGAGGGTGTCATGTCCCGAGCTGCATTAAAATAGATAAAAGATGAAGGGCTCTGCCTTCCCACCCGCCTGCTGAATAAAATCCAAATCCTCCTTCAGAATTCTTACCCTAAGGGTGGCTGGGAGGCCAAGCTTCCTGGGAGAGTTTAACTAAACCACAGGAGGGATCTACCCCGTGGAAAATGGCAAGTTCTTATTGGTTTTGCTTTGCAACCTTTTTCTTTTCCTTGCGTGCTGTGGGAGAAATTATCAAAGGAATAAAAGCAGGGGTGTCTCTGGCTGGAATGCCCACCTCTGTGAGTGCTGCCAGTATTTCCATAGAAATCTGGGCAGCTGAAGAGCTGAGCTCCTGCGTCTGGTGTGAACCTCTGTCCTAAGCAGGGCCTCGCAGTACGTAGGTCTGAGGAGAGGCCATGGTCTCGGGAACACCATTTCTTTCTTGTTTCTCTTCCGTTTCTTGCATCTTCCTCATCTGTTCACACCATTTTTGTCCCCTGTGAACAGAGCATGAATTCAGGGGCAGTGAAACACCATGGCAGTGACCCTCCAAGGAGAAACGGTTCACACAAGGACTCCTCTTCCGCGTGTCGTTTACTGCTTGTTTGCCTTTGGGCGGTGGCCTCTTGTGGGGACACACCTGAGAGAGACTGTCAAAGCGCATGGATCCCGATGTGATAGTTTGACCTAATTAGTTTATTTTCACTGCTGTGTAAAAAGATCCTAGAGAAAAACATAGACCTTTCCGGGTGTGAGCTAGTACCCTGAAATAGCATTTGCCACCTGCACACGTCTGTGATCGTTGTCCATTAGTAGGTGTCAGAGGACACTTTGTCTTCTATTCAAGACTCACAGGACCGGCAGACATTTTTTTAAAAAAGATGATGTATTTGCATGGTAGAAAACTACTCATGTCTAATCTGTAGTGGGAAAACATGAATAATGTATCTTGCCAATATTAAAATTCATAGGAAGACTATAAAAAAAAATCAGTCTATCCTCCCATTCCCTCTAGTTTACATTATATGTTAGAAATCCAGATTTTCTTAAATTTTAAAAGCAACCAGGTACACAGTAAGGACATCAACTCATTTTTATGGGAAATAGTATAAAGCACAATGTAATTATGGTTACAACAAATGAAGAACCTAATTAAAAATCAATTGTACATTCATACTATTTAGAACCAATCAAACTTAGATGGGCCACTCCTAGTACTACTATTACTACTACTAGTAGCTGTAGTAGTACTACTACTACTGCCAACAACAACAGAATTCAAAAGGTATCTAAACCAGTAACTTGCACTGTACTTCCTTCTGCATATATAACCTTGTAGACATGTATAGCCAGCCTCCATGGAGCCCATTCACTCAACCCTTTCCTCTTTTCCCTTTCCAGTGGGGTATGTCTATTTGCTTGAATATCTGGATGTGTTTTCTCAGCACTGGGAAGGCATTGTGCGCTATATTAAGGAAAATTAATGCCCAAAACTTAGAATCTGTAGCCATGAGATATCTGGTCCAATCAGATGGAAATGTTAGGGAATTGGTCTATGAGTAGAGGGTGAAGACTAAAATGTTGATCATAATCAATTACAATATGACTACAGGCTTGAGAATTAGTGTTTGAAATCAAAACAGAGCTATACAAACAGTAAGGGGAGGGACTAAAAAGCTGTGCTGTATTTTTGAGGTTGATAAACTGTTATTGTTTTCATATATAAAAAGAATGTGGTATTTCCAGTAAAAATTGGCCATCATCATTTCTGACAAGCTTAAGGAAAAAAAAACAACATAGAATACAGAGGACAGAGTTGACAAATATTCTCATAGTAGATTTTAATATGTACCATGATTAAGGAATGAAGGGTAATGCATAAATAAAATAATTATGATATGACAGTTTATTTAGGAAATGGAGGGTAGTAGTTAGGGTTACTATATAAATACAATAATTAAAATGCAATGTTTGATTAATAAGAATTGTCATATATGCCATTCATAGACTTGTAGCAGAGAGAATTTTCAGTGCATGAACTCAAGTATTCAAGTATACAAGAAACACAGCTTTCTGTATCTTTCTCTAGCTGAACTCAGTTTGTATTCTGAGCCCCAGTTCCATCAAGTGGCAGAAACTCAATCTCAATTAGCCCTAGCCGATTCTCCTCCAGGACTGTGTCTACAAAAATGCCAAGTGGGGGGCCATCTGGCCCTTGGTGTCACCAGCTATCCTGGCTGCTACCCACTGAGATTTTCTCCTTTCAGTCTGGTCTGGGGTAGTGGTCCTAGCAGGTCACCACTGCAGTCTCCTTGTCCTTCAAGAATACATGAAGCCTGCAGGCTCTCTATGCACTTTTCACTGGAGAAATTTTGCTTCTCCTGTACTGGTCTAATCTAAAGAAAACCCTACGAGCTGCTCTCTGTTACATGCCTAGTCAAATCTTGCTTTTAGAGAATGCCAATTCATTTGAGTTCTTGTCACTCTGTCCCAACGCTGGGGCTTGTTTTGTCAACATCAGTAAAGCAAAAACCCTTTCTCAGTGATACCACAAACATCTAGACTCTTCTTTTTCACCCCTCATTTTCTTTCTCTTCCTAACCCATGGAATTTTGCTCTGAAGATGGAGCTGAGATAGCAAAAACAACTTAAATACTCTACATTCTTCCAAATATTTTGGATTTTGAAACTCAAAATCTAATCATTAAATCTTATTTCTTTTTATTTCTAATATGTTGGTCACTACTTGATACAATCAGCATGAAACATTCTAACTATCTGAATTAGGGGAAAGGGGAAAAGGTAAAGAATAATACCAAGAACAGAAGTCACATTGGTAATATAATAATACACTAACCTCCTAGAGATAATTTTCAAGTAATCAGATAAAATTAATTAAACTTATATTTTTACATATATGATACTGAACAATATAGTGACATATTTATGTCACTAATTTACATATCAGATACTGAATAATATAGCAAATATGTTTCTAGATTTGAAACTATTTTTTTTCTTATAGTAACAATATAACATTGGAAACAAACTGAAGCCATCACATTACAAATCAGCTCTATGTATTCAAATTTTGAATAGCTAAACAAATGTGATCTAACTTTATTCAATAACAAACTTTTGAGTGCCTCTGAAAAAGCATGGCTCTTAGATATAATGCTCCTTAAAAATTACTTCTCTGACTTGAAAAATTAAAAGTTCAAGAACAGAAATTCTGGATTGTGCTATGTACTGAATGGAAAGTTTAGCTTTTTCATTTTGTTCATAAAATTTAGGTGTATGCTTTGGAAACCAGATGAGCAGCTGTCCTGCTTGGCACATTATTATGAAACTGATGCGACTTTATAAAGGACTAGCCCACCATCAATCAAAGGTCTCCATAGGCAGCCTCATTTCTCCAGGAAACAATTTGGATGCATGGCCGCATCATGTGATCAAGTGCTTAATTTAGTACCCAGAATCTCACAACATAGATATAAGCAGTAATTGAGAAAAATTCAATCCAAATACCGTCAGGAGCTGGCCATAGTGATGGAATGATTTCCTGATGCTCTCCTGGAACATCTTATACTCATTGGTAAGAGTCTTCGAATATCCACTTGATAATAATGTGTTCACTTTATTCAGCCTTAATTTGAATTATATCATATTCAATTTGACTAATGTTTGCCAAAGATAAAGAAAATAACCATGTATAGAATATTTACAATAGGCAGGTAGGTAGGAAGGTAGATAGATGGTTGATAGATGATTGATAGATAGATAGATAGATAGATAGATAGATAGATAGATAGATAGATAGATAGATAGATTTAGAAATTTAGACCTTCAGGAAAGAATTTGATAGGTACTAAGACGAGTTTGTTTTTATTGTGGCTTCTGCATGATCCTAATAGTGATAAAACCATATAAGATCCATTACAAGAATTCCCACAGTTTAATTAATCTGAAATGATTCAAGGCAAGGGAAGTAAAAAGCAAAAATAAATGAATGGGACTATATCAAACTAAAAAGCTTCTGTACAGCAAAAGAAACCATTAACAAAAGAGACAACCAACCAAAAGGAAGAACATATTTGCAAACAACACTGCTGATAAAGGGCTAATATTCAAAATATATAAAGAACTCATACAACTCAATAACAACAACAAAAAAAATCCAATTAAAAAACAGACACTTCTCCCAAGAAGACATACAAATGGGCAACAGATATGAGAAGATGCTCAACTTTACTAGCTATTAGGGAAATGTAAATCGAAAACACTAGATACCACCCGACACCAGTTAGAAGGTGTCAAGTAATACAAGACAAGTAGTAACAAGTGTTGGAGAGGTTGTGGAGAAAATGGAACCCTCATTCACTGCTGGTGGGAATGTAAATTGGTACAGCCACTACGGAAAACATACAGAGGTTCCTCAAATAATGAAGCAATGACCCCTGCAATCCCTCTTTTGGGCATGTACCCCAAAAATCTGAAAACATTTACCTATAAAGATATATGTAGCCCTATATTCATTGCACCACTATTCACAGTGGCCAAAACATGTAAACAACCAAATTGCCTTTCAACAGATGATTGGATAAAGAAGATGTGGTACATATACACAATGGAATATTACTCAGCCATAAGAAAAAATAAAGTACTGCATTTGTGACAACATGGATGGATCTTGAGATTTTCATGTTAAGCAAAATAAGTCAGACAGAAAAAGTTGAGAAGCATATGACTTCACTCATATGTGGGATATAAAACTGAAAGCAGCAAACAAACAAGAAAAACAAAAAAAGAAAAAGTCATAGACACAGACAACAGTTAGTGGTTACTGGACGGTAAGGTGGGAGGAGGGTGTCAGAAGAGGGAAAAGGGGATCAAATATATGGTGATGGAAGGAGAACTGACTCTGGGTGGTGAGCACACAATGCTATACATAGGTGATGTATTATAGAATTTTGCACTTGAAATCCATATAATTTTACTAACCAATAAATTTATTAAAAATAAAAAAGGAAAGCAGACATTATATTTTGAACGAGATCTAACTGAATTGCCTTTTAGTTGAGAATTAGGGTACACTATGCTTAAATATGTGTTATAGATGCCATGTTTTTTCTGTTTTGTTTTAATTATTTTTATTGTGAAATATGCAGATTTTAGAATTAGTTTCAGCTGTACAACACAGTGCAATAGTTATACTTTTTACCCCTTGAAGTGACAACACCCCTCCCCCAATCCACCGTCCCACTTCCTCCCACAATATCATACATATCTATTACAATTCCCTTGACTCCACTCCTACACTATACTCCACATCCCATGACCATATATATATATATATATATATATA
>NW_017731871.1:609354-633080 GCF_001890085.2 Hipposideros armiger
AGGCTGCCTTTTTGTTTTCTTGATGATTTCCTTTGCTGTGAAAAAACTTTTAAGTTTGATGTAATCCCATATGTTAATTTGCTCTTTTATTTCCCTTGCCCAAGGGGATATCTCAGTAAAAATATTACTGAGGGTAATGTCTGCAAATTTACTCCCTACTTTTTCTTCTAGGAGTTTTATTGTTTCAGGTGTTACATTTAAGTCTTTAATCCATTTTGAATTTGTTCTTGTATATGGTGTTCTAAACTCTGTCTCTGAAAGGTTGGGTACCACTGTTTCATTTAGTTCCATTTCTTGAGGTTTCTTCTGATCTTTTACTTGGGACATATTTCTTTGTTTCTTCATTCTGGCTGTCACTCTGATTGCTTCTATGTATTAGATCACCTAGAAAGAAAGAAAAAAAAAGGGAAAAAAAAAGAAAGAAAAAGAAAAAAGAGAAAAAAAAGGAAAAAAAAGTGTGTGTGGGGGGAGCGGCTCTCCACCCGCTTTAATCTGCAGACCACTTGCTCAGCAATACAGAGACTCTGGGAGACTCAGCACCAGCTGCTGGGGGGAAGGGCTCAGTGCGTCCTGCACTGACCTCCCTCTAGACTTGAAGTAAGCTTTCCACAATTAGTTGCTGTGTGCTCTTGAACCATGCTCACCACCAAAAATCTTCACAGGTTGTTGTGGGCTGTCTGCCTCTGTGACCTGCAGAGGTAGGGACCAGAGACCAGGCACCAGGGGCTCAGGGTGCCCCTGGCAACACAGGTCTAGGTGGGAGGGGCAGGCCCCCAAGGCACCACAGGGTGTGGTCAGTGGCCCCCACCAAGTCAGAGCAGCATGCACTCTTGCATTGGCAGCCAACCCACACAAACTCGCCTGGAAAGCCCCCACTGAATCACGCAGGTGCACAGTTCATGGCCCTACATTCCCAGGAATACTCCCAGTCTCACCCTGTCCCAATCAGACGCTTAAAGATCAGGCCAAGCAGACCAACAGCTAATCGCCACCCAGGCAACTCTGCATGTGCAGTGGGGAAATCTGGGACCTAAGGCAAGTTGCATACTCCCGGTGTCTCGATAAGCAGTCTGTTGGAGTCGGAGCGTGCTTGCCCGGCGATTCCCTGGCTATGCAGAACAAGCAGTATGGAGGGTAAGGATCCAAGGCTGCATGCGCATGCACTCACGCACTCTTGCACCAATTCCAGCAGACCAATGCTGTACCAGACCTGAGTCTCTGTGGGAGGGCCCAGCCCTGAAAAAATGGCGCCCTCCTATGCACTACTCGTGTGCAAGCTCCACACCAGGGGAACAATGGTCCCAAAAACCTCCAGCTCCTGCGCCAAAGGCGCTCAGTTCAGTCCTTCCCGGAAGCTCCTGGGCCCCGCTCACAAAGCTACTCCCTCCACCAGGAATTGGGTGAGTGCTCACCAGCGAGCAAGTTGGTTTGCTGGCTCCACTGGTTCTCCAGCTGCCCTCAGCCTCACCGAGTTGAGCAAAGAGAGTCCTCACTATTTTCTACTTCCAGCTATTGTACAACTCCTCTTCCCAGCAAAGTAACTCTGGGCTGGTGAGCGCAGTGTGGGGTCGGAGGGTCTCTCCCACAACCGGAGAAGACTCCCCACCACTGAGGTGTCCCTCACGGGGTTCGCCCTCTCTCATCTCCACCCCTCTTACCAGACTCGATATGGCCTCCTCTTTAAGTCTTTAATTTAGAGGTTCTGCTCATCTAGTGTCCAGGAAACTTCTGAGGTTGAATATCTTATAAATTATTTGTAATTTTGGTGTGATCCTGGGAGGCAGTCGGCACAGCGTCTGTCTATTCCACCATCTTACTGGAAGTCTAGGTGTCATGTTTAAGGAAATAATTGAAATAGTTATTTTCAGGATATAGAGTCTACCAATTAGAATAGGGTTTAAATTTGTTTTTAGTCAAAAGATTGTCACATAGTGTTTTATTTGTTTTGAAATAGTTAATAAATTAGTAGTGTTAGGAGGAATAACTGTATTTCAAACACAGAGGTAGGTATCTTGGCTCTACATAAGTAGATTCATTCATTCAAAACTCTAAGAAATACTTGGATTCCCATTCCCCACCATCAGTTCAATCATTTATTCATCATCACTAAGTACTAAGTATTATCTGAATCCTTATTCTGTGTGAGTCATGGTGGTAGGCCAGGGTACAGCAGTAAACCAAACTGACAAGCCCTCCTCTTCACAAATTATCATTATCATTTTGGTTTATATATGCACCTGTGTTTCCCACAACCTCTGTCTTTAAATTATACCATAAATATTTACCATCATCATTGATTTATCAGGCATTTCCTATACTATACATTTTTAGAGGAATTGCACACTTGATAATGAGATTTGAATGTACTTAGTTCCTAAGTAGCCTCTTCCATATTCTCTCTTGCATGCTGCCTTGCCAAAAAGGAATGTATGTGTGCGTGTCGGGGTGCTCTTATTTATATCTTAGAATCTCTACTCAAATCAGAAGCTAGAAGGGCATAAATAACATTCATAACACAAATGATTTTAAATATAATTTAGGCCGGCCAAGTGGCTCAGTTGGTTAAGAGCTCACTCAAGAGTTTGAGCTCTGAGCAACAGTGGTTCAATTCCTAGCCCGAGCTGAGCAGCCGCTGAGCTGCCAACAGGTGGCAGGATGGCTCAGCTTAAAAAAACAAAACAAAACAGGAATTTAAATATAATTTAATTCCTGATGATTTCAGAAAACACAGGATTTTATACTGATGCCTTGATCATTAAGAAACAGTATTTTTCAGTCTCCTGTGGATGTACTGTTAGAGAATAAGGAATTCCATTTGATATATCAGCAAATAAGACATACTGAATTATAATTCAATTTTAGGGATCTTTAAATGTGTTTACTTCTAGTGTAGAATTATATTAATTAGGACCCAGTATAGACAAGAACTTCTCAAGCTAGCTATATGATCTTAGTTAGCCTCCTTAAAGAATTGTTGAAAACAAGTATTTCATATTCATATTCTAGGAAAGGAAGAGGAACAGGAATAAAATAAAATTTAATCTTTGAATTTTCGATGAGGTTATTGACAAAACTAAAACAGATAGGTAGTGTTTACAGATGAGTGATGAACACTTTTCCAAAATGTGAGACTTTATTTCATTTTCTTCATCTAGGTAGAAAACAAGGTTTTCTTTAGATATTTGTAAGTTTTTGCATTCACTTTGCTGTGCAGAAATTGTCTAAGGTAATGAGATACTAAAAAAAAAATTGTTTTAAAAGGAGAGTAGTTGACCCCAAATGTGTACTTGGAGCATCTATATCTCATTTATTTTCATTTGTATCCCACCTTGAGAGGCACTTGGAGAGCTCCTTTGTATAACCACCTCTGACACACTGAATCGTGCTTACTTGTGCCTCCTTCTGAAATGAGTCCATACATATTTCGATTCCCAGGATCTTCCTTAATGATCCTGGTGAGTTTTTATATATTCCTGGGTCACATCTTTCCAGAATTGCTCTTCTCTGTAGATATTTCTAATTATTTCTATCCTTGCAAAACAAATGTCTTTATTATCGAGGGCTGTTTTCCAATAAACATGCCACCAAAAATGCTCAAATTTGGCGGGCAGTCTTCTTTTTTGTATCTGTGGTTATCTTCTGTTGAATGAGCAGTAGTCAGAATCTTCTTTCTGTTGATTAAGCTTCCAGCACCCACACTGATGGCTCATGAAAATAAAATTTAGTAAGTCCTCACTTCACATTGCTGATAGGTTCTTAGAAACTTCGACTTCAAGCAAAATGACATACAACAAAACCAATTTTAGGCTAGTTGATATAAACAAGAATTAAAATCCTATGGCACAAAACATCACCGAACTTCTAAATGAAGACCCCAAACACTTCCAATATTAAACATTGAAACAAATGTGAGCTGTACATACATTTAAGAGAGATTAATAAAAACAAGGAAAATAATTCTTTTTCAACCTGCTTATTCCAGTTCAGGGCCGTAGTGGCCAGAGCCCCTCCGGGCAGCTCAGGGCCCAAGGCAGGACCAACCCTGGACAGGACACCCTCCCATCACAGGGCGCATCACACACACACAGATTCACTCAGACAGACCAGTAGACATGCCCGTTCACCTCACAGGCACATCTTCAGGGTGTGGGAGGAAACCGGAGCCCCCAAAGAAAACCCACACACACGTGGAGAGAATGTGAATACTCTAGATAATGGCCATAATTTTTTTTTTCTTCTCATCAACCTTATAACGAAACAACACTGAACTGAAAGAAATTATGTTACCTGAGGACCTGTTGTAATATAAGAACACCTCACATTACATTACAACTAGCAATTTCATGGAAGACAAAGTAAGTCAAACCATTTGTCTGGCTTTGGAAAGACAAAGCTAGTAAATGAGGGAATGGAGAGTGTTACAGATATTTTGAAATTGAACAATGTTTTGGAGAACCAGAGGGACCTGCACTTGAACTTGTTTTCTTTCTAGTTGTATGAAATTGTCCAAGTTATATAACTTTTCGGTTACATCGTTTGTTCAACTATGTTAATAAAATATGCCTAAATGTTGTTAGGAGAATTAAATGAGGATGAAATTTGCGAGAGATATATGAGTACATGGCAGACAGTAGGACTTGAATATATATTTTCTTTATTTGTTGCAGCAATGAGTGGGCACAATCCTATTAATTTTATTCTTCCGGAAACAGCTCTTGGGTTTTGAGACTCCTTTATCAAAGTCAGAGGTTATCATTAATAGCGATAATGAATGGCGAGGTGGGCTTGTTTACTTTCTGTTTATGTAAAGAATGAATATAAGCATTATAATACTCTACACAATAATAAATGACTTATAAAAGCAAATGAGTATCTAACAGGCAATCCAGAGAAAATGGCCCATAGAAAATTCTCTTTTATGTAACATGTAATTAACCTGTGGAAGATTTTCCTGCATGTGGTTAGGCAACAAGTAATTTCTGAGTGATTTTCACAAATCGCTAGATACGGAACTCAACTCCATTCGGGGAAACAGTGTGCGTCAGGGATCAGCTTATCAGGAACTAGTGTATGTGCTCAGGATTTCCGGTGACCACACTCTGTCCACGGCCGTGAACTGCTTCCTGGCACCTTGGCTATTGTTGTGGGTTTCTGTAAACTACCAGCAAATTGGTAGCCAGCTGAAACCCAAGAAAGGTCCCCCTGATCTCCACTTCTTACCTTTTCCCTTTGGTTAACTGACAGCCAGGGAGGCCCATTCAGAATCGAGAATAAGGCCTGATTCTTGGTAAAACATACCCTAGACACCGGCATATGCTTCCTGCCTATTAAAACAGAGGCTGCATCACCACGACTCTATTCTAGAGTCTACAGAGGAAGCTCAGGAATTCCAGCATTAAGAGACGCCACTTATAACCCACAAAGGGAGTCCTCTTATGAATTCCGAGAGGTAGGGCCTCCCCCCACCCCACCCACACTAACTAAAAAATTATAGGAAGCGTTATGACCTGGGATCTCTAGCTTGCAGTCCATGGATCCAAGGCAGGCAGCACAAGCGCTGTGTGCGTCCAGCAGGGTGACGTTAAGGACAGTGTGTGCTCTGCCTGGCACTACAGGCCCCTCTACAACCTGTTGCCTTATGCTGGTGGATTTCAGTTTGCAGCTTTTGATGCAGAACAACCTTTCTTCATCTGAGCAGGAAAATAATGAGAGACTTCTCAGAATTCCATCAAATAGCAAATGGCATGTAAAAATCAGTGGGAACCTAAAAGTCTGCAGGATGAGGCAAGAAAATAACATATCCTTTTTGGAGCAACATAAAATTAACCTGTTGAAAACCGTGACTTACATAGTTAGAGAGCAATGAATTGCTAGGTGTGTTCAGCATAACACACAGAAATGATTTCTATAGACATCTATCCAAGAAGACACACAAGAACATTTTCAAGAGCATAAATGGCCTTGGGACTGGTTCCAACAGCACACTCTGTGTGGCTCTCAGTGCTCTCTGTACAGAGCTGGCCAGTGTGGGTGAAACTTGGGAAGAAACAGTTTTAAGCTATTTCAATTTGTAAAGATAAATTAAATCAAAAGAAGAAATACAAGGTATATCAATGTTTTCAGAGTCATTGATTGACCACATGGCTTTATTGTATTCTAGGAGATAAAGTATACAAAAAGGGTATGTGCAGGTGTATGCACAAGCACGTGTGTGTGTGTGTGTGAGTGTGTGTGTGAATATGTCTGTGCGCATGCAGGTGTGTGCACGAGTGTGTGTGAATGTGTGTGTCTCTATCACTTCCGAGTATTTCCGGGCTCATGGCTGTGAGTGGCGAGGAACTGGAGCGATGTCAGTTTTGACAGACAAGCTCAGGTGTGTCGCCCCAAAGCAGCAGCTTCTCGCTGGCTTTTTACAGCTAATCAGGGTGAGGTATGCTGTGGAAATTTCATTTCTGACACTTGCTTTCCCACTGTCTCCCTAAAGGCAATGTTCCTGTGACAGACGAAAGAGCGGGCTAGAAGAAATTCTGGCTTTGGAAGATTAGAAAGGATTTTCCTCCCCTGCTCAGGCCTTAAGCCCTCAGAAAAACTTCAGAGTTTCACTGGTTCACGATCTCTCAGGGGGGAAAAAAGAGTTTCCCTTCATAGGAAAAAAATATGAGTAAGATACTGGGGTCTCAGCCCCTCTTTCCGTGGAGAAACTGACTTTGCCATCACTTTCCTCCTGTTCTTTCCCCCTGCCCATAACCCCCGCCCCAACTAGTCACCCCACTGCGAGTTTTGTCCCAGCTATGCCTCCTCACCAATGAATGCCAAATTGATCCTGTTGAACCATGAATATTCCTTATGCTCAATACTGTAAAAGGCTGATCATATCATTCCTCAATTCCAGAATTTTCCAAGACTTCCCATTGCCTACCAATTAAGACACGCTTATTTGCGTGGCATTTGATGTCCAGTGTAGTGTGGAGCTCACTTTCCCAACTTCATTCCTCACTGCTCTTCATAAGCCGTATCCTGCAGTTTTTCTCAACTGGAGTGCTTGGGCATTTTTGGAGAGACACTATTTTGTTATGTGACACTGATTATAGACTCATTAGCCTCCTTGGCTTCAGCGCAGTAAATGCCAACAGCACTCTCACTGTGACAACCCCAGAGGCCCCCACCCCTTTCCATACTCCCAGTGGGATGCTTTCCTCCCCTTGGAAATCTGTTCTTGGACCTCACTTGCCTTCCTGTGCCTTTATTCCTTGTCCACGCTGCTCCGTAGGCCTGAAATGCCCCTCCCGCATGTCTTCATGATGTCTTATGGAAATTACCTTGTCATGATGCCTCAGTCATGATGCCTGAGTGAAATTACCTTGATCCCCATTCAAAGAGGTTTCTCCTTCCGCTTGAATTCCCAAGGCAATTCATATTCACGGAGTGCCTGCCACATACCAGGCGGCCTTGTTACTTGCTTTATATGCATGATTTCCACTTAACATTGTGCTTCCTTGCTCATCATGAGTGGTATTGTAACTCACTCCCTACTTTATCACCTTCCCCCCACCACAGAGCAAGTTAGAGGTGAAATCTAAGCTCTCTAATCTTATTAGACCTTGAGCACTCAGCTGCTTCTTACTAAGGGACGAAGCACCTCTTACTAATTTTCATAAAGGCGATATACTGACTTAGTTATTGCCCAGACTTGCCATTTTTATGTCTTATCCTCTGCACCTGACCACTAGTTCATTAAAATCAAGACGTCTTATTTACCTTCTAACTTCCTAAGGAGTCCAGCAGAACACCCGGGGGTCTCAAATAGGCCTAATAAATAAAAAACTGTTTGCTGAAAAAATCTGGATCCTGAAAAAAAAAGACTCATGTGCTCCCATTTTAAGGGCTTATTTTAAAACTCAGAACAATTCAAAGGAGTCAAGATCTAGAATATCAGAATCTTGGTCGGGGGTGGGGATGCTTGGGTAACAGCAGCTTAAATAACATGAAAACTAAAGAAATTAGTTAAGTTATTCACTTTTTCAAACACATACATAACAATGTCATACTATAAAATCAGCATAAAATGGTAGAAAAAGTGTAATATTGGGAGGATGTTAAGGGGTAATGATTCAGAGCACGCTGAGAAAGGAAATTTCACCTTTCCCATCACCATCATGGAGCTCATATGATCAAGTCCACACATACCTCAGTGCAAGCATGACCTCCACATGTTACTTCCCGTGCTGTGTGATTTTGTCCTCTAATGTGGGGCGATTTAATTTTCTGCCCACTTCACAAAGAAATGTCAGGCTGAATGGCTAGAGCATTGATGTTGAACATATTCTTTCACACATTGTATTTACAGTAAAATTGATTCTGTTATCCTTGATATCACCAAATAAAGGCAAAAACTGCACTATTTTTTAACATAGTCTCACTTTGGAAATAGGGATTTGGATACAAATTGCAGCCACACTTATATAACATCTTAGTAGAAACACAAAATTTTAAAAATAAATTTTAGTTAAAAAAATAAGGAAAACCATTACTGAAGAACAATATTATATCATTTGTGTTCCTCTAAAATTTCAAGATGAACTATATATTGGAAAAGATTCAATACTCGGATTCTGTATGCATTTTAAATTTCATAAATCAAATGCAGAATAGTGGTTAAAGGGACAGTTTCTGGAATGAAACTGTTCAAGATTGACTCTGTTGGTTAACCAGCTCTGTTATCTTAGATGAGTTACATAATATTGCTGGGACTTATTGCTTAAGAGAAGGTACTGAAATTCTTGCCTCATAAGATCATTGTGAGCTTACAATGAACTAATAAATTTGAAGCATTTTTCAGAGTGCTTAGTACCTGGCGAATATACAGTAAAAGGACATTATCAATATTACCATCTTATAAATATCGTAGATATTCTGTTGGAAGAAACACAAGATGATAAACTAATTCACACATTGGATCTGCTATTTTGCTCTTTCAAAATATAGTTGACATTATTTTATAGTATACTGGGAAGAGGATATCAATATAAACATATGTTATGTAATTACTTTAGAGGATTTGGTCCATAAATATCAATAAATAACCAGTAATGGGACTTTTCTAGCTGCTTATGAGTGGGACCCATTTCTTACTGGATTTGCCATTTTTTCACCTAACACTTGCTTGGCACATAATAGGCACTCAGTAAATAATTGTTTAATGCATTAATCTTTCTCAAAAAAAATTCCACTTTATTTCAACTTTTCTCTGTCTCATCATCATCCTTAATGATACCCCAGGGTCTATCCCATCTGAGTAACAGTTTGATCTCCATCACCTCCTGATTCTTATGCAGCTCCCCTTGGTCCACCTTAATCTCTACCTCCTCAAACTTCTCACAACCAGATTCAGTGCAATAGAATTTAGTGCCACGTTGATTTAGTGCATATTGAATTTGGCGCTTCAGCCAGATCATACACATCTTAAGGGCAGAGATGAATTTGACACTTCTTTTGTAACATTTCACAGTTGACTCTTAGCAAACAATTATTAATTGATAACTACCAATACCCACTAAGATTTCTTCTTATGTGCCAAGTTCATCGCTCTACTGGAATTATTCTCTTTTTGTTTCAGGGTTGGAGTATATTATTCTAATGTTAAAGGAAGATCTGCAATATTGTATGTTGTATATTATACACACACATATATATTTATGTATATATAAAACACATATATGAGGTCAGGTAGTTGGAGCAGGACTCTAGCTTCTAATTCAGGGACACTAAATGAGTGCATGCATATTTTCCTTATATTCAGAAGCTAACAGGAGACTAAGTCGGTTGGCCCTGTACTTATTTTCTATTGTTATGAAGGGTGAGGGATGACAGTTGGGAGTTTACTATGAGTCTGAATAGAGATATTAATTATTTATAGAGACCACTAAGATTGAATTAATATAATCTTACTTGCCATTCTAACATGTTTTGCATTTTCAAAAAGTTGGTATACCTGTTTGTAAAACACTTAAAGAGATTCAAAGTTTTCGTGCAGAGGTAATCAAACAACGCAATGTTTTACTACAGAGATTGTAACCAAATATTTTAAGATAAATGATAGCTCATTAATTGAAGGAGACACTATTTTTATCCCCATTTTATATAGATGAGGAAACTGAAATTCCAAGAGGTTAAATAATTACTCAAGATCACACAGGTTAGAAATGGGTGAGCCAGGATTCAAACCTAGGCAGTTGGGCTCCAAAGCCCACACTTTAACTACCATATGATACCACTGGCGAATACCATATGTTGCCTAAAACAGAGCCTCTGCCACCCACTTCCCTTCTGAGAGCCCATCTGCATGATAGTCACTTTACTGGTCTCTCGGAAGGCAAAGATGAACATATAACCTATTTCCGGCCAATGGGATTAGAAGAAATGGCCTCCGGGTCTTTAGTTTCCTACTCTGGCAAAAAAAAATAAAATAAAATAAAGAAAGATGTGTTAAAAGAGGCCCAGTTTTTCCCCCCCCGCTAATTTTAGACATTGGTATGTGAAGATGCAATGCTTTGAGCTTCTGTGGCCATCTTGCAACTGAAAAAAAGGTGAAGAAAACTACAGAAGAAACGACTCAGAGGCTATATATTTTTAAGCTTCTGGACCAACCCTGCACCTCCTTTCTTATGAATGTCTTGTATTGTGAGAATAATAATCTTTTGCTTCAGGTACTTTTTTGTTGGCTATTGTTACCTACAGTTCAAGACCTCCTAATAGATGAAAATGTAAATTTCTAAACTTCTTCAACTCTTAGATCTTGTCATAAATATAACATTTTACTTATGTCAATCAAAAAATTGTATTTTCGTGTGGATATTTACAAGCTTCTTAATTTTTTTAAGGTTTCTATATGCGTATGATTATATTTATGACTAATTATATGTAGTCATATGGCCAGATATGAAATAAATACAATAATTCTATTGTTTTCAAGTTTAGTTTTTACTTAATTAGTATGTCACCCACCACCTTGATTCATGTTTTTTGTGGGTTTTTTTTTCACTTTTAACAGATTTTCTAAATTACATTGGCAAATTTGGTGAAGAAAACTTAATTTTTAAAATGCAGATCCATTTGATTTATTTGACCTTTTAATAACATATTATAATTACTGTTAGGCAAATGAAAGTGTATTTCAGTTTCATTCCCTTTTTAAATCGCAATTGAACTTAAATTAAACTTGTATTAACAAGTCTGTATCTGTCATATGGAGTTCAGTAGTTTTCTCTCACCTAAACAAACAAAGTCATTCATGAGGAAATATAAATCTTTCTTCTTTTTTAAAGATTTTGTCTTCAGATAATAGCATACTTGTTCATGTTGCCTTACTGCCGTTTCCCTGATCAGATTGAAGATAAGAATTAAACATCATTTAAGGATATTTTAAATTCTATGTAAGAGAGTAATATGCTCCCGTTTATTTGTTTGTTTGTTTGTTTGTTTTTATAAAACATTGCTTCATTGCTAAACATTTTTAATATTTGAAAAATACATCTTCATGTAAAGCTAGGAGTTTGATTTCGTGTGATAAACTGGGGTGTGAAGACTTAGATTTATAAATGTTAATAGAAACAAATGCATAATTTCTAAACCATTAAGATAAGAAAATCATCCCTTAGGAAGAAATTCAATAGAAGGAAGTGAGGAAAAAAAACTGGAAACCTCCTTAGTTTAGCCTGCCATTCACGCTGTCATATGCCTGCAGTGCCTGACCATCTGTGATGTCAAAGTGCATAACACTACAGCTGAGCCCATCTCAGATCTGAATCTGTAAAGACAAGATGCCAATTCCAGCCTTCTGTGAATAAAACCAGTGAGCAAAACTCAGAAATTTAGACATATCACGGCCATCACTCTCTCTAATATGAAATTTTTAAAAGAACAAATTGGTAGGAAATCCTATAGTGAGGCACCATCATACCCTGTCCTGAGCAGATTCTATTACATGTGTTATTTCAATACCTGTGTTTGGCTCCAGTGAAGAAAGTACTCATTCTCCACCTAAGTACATAATAGTGGTGCAGTTAATGTCGGCGGGTTTGAATTGCATTGCGGGGTTGGGGTAGCGTCGGGCCTTGGAGGTGGGTGAGGTAGGGGAGGCGTTAGGAGATGGAGAAGGAAAGGGAAACGCAGCAGCAGGGAGAGTTGGAGGGCCTCCTGGACAATGGAGAAACGCACTATGGTTTATGTGGGGAGGGCACTAACCAGCTGTGCGCGTCCACGGACGGGACCGGTGTTCAGCTGCAGCGTGCCTTCTGAAGTTCAAGCCACACGGTCTGATTTCGAGGTATTAGGAAAAGAGACGCAGGAAATGCGGTTTGGCTCAGGGTAACTATCAAACATGTAAAGGAGTAAGCTGTGGTCCTGTTTGGGATACAGCACATCTTCTTCCTCTCACATTTTCATAAAGACTATGAGACTGCTGACCCCCTGCCCAGGAGAGGATGATATTAAAGGTTATGTTTCTGAGACCTCTCCTGCACAGCGTTCTCTGAGTAGGGAGGGCGTGGGGTGACTTACCTGTTGGTGAGACTGAGGAACCTGACATCCATGAGTGTCCTTTGACTAAGAGCAGAGAGAAGTCCTCTGTAACTCCCACTCTCATCCGCGCTCTCCTTCCCGCTCTCCTTCTCTCACCCCCTCTTCCCTTCTGTCTATTGTCCCTCCCTCAAGCCAAACATTACTTTTCCCGTTTGCATCCAGTCTGCTGTGGCTCAGGCAGAACTTTCCCATCGCAATGGCCCATTTGGGGTTTGAGGTAGGAGGCTTGAGTTTTCCATTGCTGCGTGTAGCAATCACAAAGCCAGGACTATAGATAGTTCTGTGGCTGTCTGTGTCTGCTCGCAATTGGTTGGAATCTACGGGAGGAAAACTTCAACAACTTGGCTTGCCTTAATGGCCAATAAATCACTAAATGCTGGAAAGCATCAGTTCTCAAGAAAAAAAAATAATAAATATGTGTGTGTGTGTGTGTGAGAAAAGTCATGATGCATTTTTGCAATGAAAAACATAGAAAAAATAGGTCATGACTTTACTGACAACCATGCATATATAATATATATATATAGATGTATAGATATGAACTTCTCTGTGGACAGAGTGGTGAATTTGAATGACAGACACTTTTGTTATGTAATTCAGGGCACAGGTGAGAAATCAATCAAGTTTGGAGCTTATTTAGATGTTTCTTATAAAATTAAAATAATAAAAATAATAGTAGGCATCATTTACTGAATCTATTATTATGGACCAAGAGCAGTACTATATGCTATGCATTTATTAAATCAATTATTCTAAACATCTTAAATCTACAGATTGACAAACTCCAATTACTAAGTAATGACTACAGTTTTGCTGTAGACTGGTAAAGCCACATGAGTGACATAAGAAGTTTGATACATAATAGCTAAATACTTGGCTCTAGGGCGGTCACCTCCCCTTCCATGCCCATTTCAGACATTGCTAGTCAATCCCAACACAATCACTACCAGGCAAACTGCATTGACCAGAGAGATGAAATCTACTCGCCACCCTGGTGCTGTTATAACCTTACCAAGGTCTAAACTATTGATTTGCTATGCTTAGATGTCACTTAAAATTTTAGAAATCTCGATAGCTTGGAAGAATTTTGCAAATAGTAAGTCACAGATTAAGCCCACGTGTACTGATAAATCAAAAAAGCCATCTTTAGTAGTATTCCTGTTTTGTGAACTGTTTGGATGGTATTTATGTCTGTGATTATCCAAACTATAGCAGAAATCAATAAAAGATTTTTATTTCTTCCTGTGTAAGAGCTCAGTTTACAGACTATGAGAGGCAAAACAAAACAAAACAAAACAAAAAAACAAAATTAAATTAAACAAGAACAAACCAATAAAGTCTATTAAACTACATAACATTTTAAAATTAAAGGGCTTTTGAACATAGTGACTTAGAGCACAGGCTTTGGTGTCAAATAGCTCTGGGTTCAAGTTCTGGCTCTGTCACTCTCTCTTTCCTTGTGCATGTTATTTAACAGCTCTATTCCTTGATTTCTTTATTTGTAAAATAGAGTGAGTCAATAGTACTCAATTCATTGGCTTGATGGAAGGTTGAGTGAGAGAAGTTATCTAAAGGCAGTTACATAGGGCCTGCACACATATAGGCAATTATTTTTATCTATTATTGCATGTTAATACCAAAAGACAGAGGTGATAGAGTGGACAGTCTTCAAACCATGCCCCTCGTAGAGAAGACTGGAAGGCCCCTAAATGTCTTCCACTTAGTTCTGCTTTTGTCTAGTTCACACGCATGGATTTGGCTGAGCGATTTCATTTGCACAGAGTAATATGATGCTTTTGCTTTAAAACGATCAGTCAAATGAAAGGACATTCCTCTGTAAGTAACCACCAGATGGGCAGTATTCGTCAATTTACCTGAAACCCATTTCTATAAAATAGTGGCATTAGTTTAAATAAACTTTAATAACCTGTAGAAATCTCAAACTATATTCTTTAGTTAGTATTAATTATTTAGCATTGATTTAAGCACTTCACACTTTAACTCATCTGCGCTTATCTTTGAGTTTTTACAATATTAATATCTTTATATCAATATAGCACCTAGAGAAATTCAACTACTTATTTCTGTTTTTCTGGCTTCTCTCTGGGAATATCACAATATGTAAATGCAATTTCATTACTAAGAAACTGATTATCATATTAGCTACAAATTTGAAATTATAGTCAGGTTAAAAATGTAAAGCAGCAGATTAAAATAGATTAAGTCTAGAATTTACCTTTTAGAATGTGTTATTGAAAACGATATAAAATTTTATCAAGAGAGAAGATGCCAAACCATTTGATCTCATTAAAATTTCATTTTAAAACATCTGTGCTTCTGCTTAGGTGTAATTTCATATGGAAAGAACCCATATTATTTATCAGGTTTTCAAAATGTCAGTGACCCTAAAACCAGAAACTGTTCCCATTACTTCTTACCTGCTTCCTATCAAACCCCACCTAACCTGTATTCTTTCCATTTCGTATTCCTCAATATTTTGCAGTGGCAAATAGGAAGACAGAAGTGGAGATTGCCAGACCCTAACCTTCCATTCCATCTCAGGGTAATGTTATATACATTTTTAAAAGTAGAATGCAATAGTCATTCTTTCATTAAGTGATTACTTATTGAGCACTGCGTTGGTGAGGGTTCTTTATTCCAAGTTGCCAAGCCGAATATGACTTATTTAAGCAGAGAGATGGGTTAATTCACATAATAGTTGAGAAGTTTAGAGACCCAAGCATGGCCTAAGCAGCCAAGAATTATGCCCCAGGGTGTATCTCAGAACTAATCTGTTAAAGACAGGGCAGCTAAGAGAAGAAAATGTTCTGATCCTGACATTCGTGGACTGACCTTCCAGACTCTGTTCCTTGCAGGTGTCTCTGCAGGGAAGACCTCACATCATAAGTCTGGACCAAGACACAAGGGAGACTGGGGAAGCAAATATTTAACATTTTTACCTTCTGTAATTCAGTGTTTGATATCAACCAAGACTTGTTAGAGGAGAGTCCTCATAACCTAGAAATGGATTCAGATGCTAGATGGCCAAAGGGACTAACAGTGTTTAGGATTCTGCACCCACCTTAACCACATGATGTGTCAGGTCCTTTGCAGTCCTGAGAAAACGAAAAGGAATAACTTACATTTCTTGTTTTCAAGAGGAACAGAGTCTAGTTAGGGTGATGGTTAAATGGAAAATTTGAGTCTAACGTGATAGGAGGTATGGGAGCATCAAACAAGCACCTCAGAGTGACAGGATGGAAATATATACCAAAATTATTTGAAAACAGCAGTTATTAAATTTAGCATTCTTCCTATATAGAAAATCCTTGGATTTTCATCTTTTTTTTTTTTAAAGATTTTTATTGCTGAATTGGGGGGATGGGAACAGTGCTGGGGAATTGGGGGAAGGGGGACAGACAAGTTGCTGTCGTTTTGTTCTTCAGTCTAGTTGTGGAGGATGTTGCTTCACTGGCCCAAGTTGGCACCATCATTGCGCTCTTCCCGGGTGAGGCAGATCAGTCGCCGGCTTCTGGACGGCCGCTCACTGCGGCTGCTGGCCGCTCACGCTGGCTGCTGGCTACACAAGTAGCCCATGGCAACCCACTGCCATAGGGACTGCAGCCCACGCCGTCGCCGGCGACTCACAGCAGCCCAGCTCCAGGTTGAGCCGTTGTTCAGCATCTTAGCTGTGGAGGGCAGTGTCACTGGCCCTCATATGTGGGATCCGAACCGGGGCCCTCTGGCATCCCAAGCGAGTTCTTAACCATTGCGCCACTCGGCCGGCCCTGGATTTTCATCTTTGACTCTTCTCTTTCTCTCATACCTTATATCTGATCTACTAGCAAATCCTATTGACCCTTCAGTTTGTATCCAGAATATTATTATTATTATTATTATTATTATTATTATTATTATTATTAATTTTCTTCTAACTCCTACTGTCTTTGCAATCAAAGCAGCCAACATGAACCAATTAAAATGGAAATCTGAACACATCCCTCAGAAGCTTCCAGTGACTCTCAATGTCTCCCAGAAGCAAAGCCCAAATCGTTAGAGCGGCCCGCAAAGCCTTAAAGGCTTGGCCGGTCACCAGCACCACCACCTTGGCCACTTCCTCCCTCACTCGCTCCCTGACCCTAATCACACTTGGCATCCTGGCTGTCCGCCCAGCATGGCAAGTGTGTTCCTGCCTGGGCCGCTTGCTCTTTGTTGTCTGCTCCCTCTACTTACAGTGCTCATCCCTACACTATTTGCATAGCATGTTTCTTCACCTGCTTTTAGTCTTTACTCAATTACACCTTCTTAGCAAGCCCGTCTTTGAACACCCTATTCAAAATTTCAGTGGTGACTCCTACTCCCTGTGCCACTTCCTTGCTTTACATTTTTTCCTAGCAGTTATCACTGTCTAGTGATTTATAGCATTTGTTTATTTATTGTATGCATTGTTTTTATACCTCTTTCCCTAGGCTGTAAGCTCCATATAAGCAGGAATTTTTGTCTCTCTGGTTAGTGTTCCATCTGCAATGCCCCAAAGAGTAAGTCTCTGGCATATAGTAAACACCAAATAAAGTTTTGTAAACTAAATGATTGACTAAAACCCCCAACTGGAGTATAAAAACACATAGTTCTCATTCTGCCTTACTGTTTCTCCTTGTGTATCAGAATGTATTTCCTTTACTCAATTTCAGACTCTATCATTTGAACAACATCTTTCCACCCTCACGTCTCTGAACTCACAGTCCAGGAGTCTTTCTCTCTCAAATACGTGCCAGCATCGAGGCACGTCTCTTGCCCTCTGAATATCGGAGAGAAAAGAACAAGGAAACAGAGCAATTCATCAACTGAGACTGCGTCTTCTACTTGTTTCTTTTTCAATGCGTCCTTCCTTTTGCTTCTCTCTGCTAATGATTCTCATCATAGAATTTAACTCAGGCGGAAACAAATGCTCCCAATTAGAAGGGAACATTTCCCTTGTTCAAAGTTGGGAAGAGGAGGGAAGACTGCATCCGAGGCTAGCACTTCTTCCATAATGAAGCATCACATTATCCCTGTGTAGACTTCGTGGAGTTCCCCATAGAGAATTTTATTCAATGAGTACTATAGACGAGGCACTCCTCAGGAGTTTTCAAAACTGTAATGTAATTTCATTCAAACAACACTATTAGAGCTTTAAATTATTGTCCCATATTATAGGTTACAAAACTCAAGTTGGACAAAAAATAGGCAATATGCCCAAAAATAGGCACTATGCGAAGACCTTACCTCCAAATTCATGACAGCCTGACTCCAAAAATGGTTTGTTCACTTTTCTTCATCCTGATTGCAGATATCTTTTCATGCATCTTGTGTCTTCTCTCATCAGTCCAGGTTTATTCTCAACCCCCAAGGTCATCCTTAAGTGACTAGAAAACCTAAGAGAATTGGTTTCATTACCAAGAATTTTTTATTTGAAATTAGAATCTAGAATATAAACCGCAGAAACCACTCTCCATTTTGAGCGGGTGTAGGGAGGTATGTTACAAAACAAGCTAAAAACAGCCCTTGGAGGTATCAGGACATTTACATACTGAGGCTAATGGTGTTTTATAAGCTAACTAGGAACTAGAGACAATTGCCCTAATTTGAGGGTTTAACCAGACCCTGACCTCAATCTTTTAATCTAAATAAAAAAGAGCCCATAGAAGTCAAAAAGATTTTAGAGGCTTGGCACACTCTTCTTTATAAATTCAACCAAGAGTTTGTTACAGACTATTAGAAAAAATTAATACCTTCCCGGATAGTTAAGCAAGCCTTTTTTTTTTGCTTTGCTATATTACTTGGGAACATGCATCCCTTGTTTCCACTTCATCCTTTATTGTTATCCCTGATGTGTGACTTTTATGCTGATGTCACCAAGCACCTTCCATGTTCCTGGATGCCAAAAGTCACAGGAGACAACAGGCAACCTGAAGTCCTCCTTGTTGTGGTTATGGTGTCATTAGTACCTTCTACCCCAGGCACCGTAGCTGCAAAAACTTTCTATTGGCAGCCTCCAGCTCTGACAATGATGTGTACCTATTGACAGAATAGCAGATACTTAGCCTTGGTGGCTTGTCAACCCCCAATGGGGTCACCCCACTTTGGGCCTGTTTGTGGGAAATATCCACAATAGCAGGCGTTTCTTCACTGGAGTTCCTAGAGCAAATTATGCTCAATTTTTTTCCTCAGATTATTAAAAACAAAAACATTTCTTCCGTCACTGCTATGTCTTCAACCAGCTGGATATAACTGATACTTTAGATATTTTGCCCCCTTCTCCTATTTCATTTTGAAGACTCACAGATTCTTACATCAGTGCTCCTTTCAGACCAACAGGGCTCCATGTGTATTTTAGTTTCTGTTTCATTCATGTTATTCTTTTCACCATGTGTAGGGTTTTAGATATTTGGGTAGGTTGCTAAGTATTTGAGCTGCTACTTGAAATTATATAATTGACAGAGACTTGTACTGTCTGTCAAGTGTTTTCTAAGAGCTGCAGGTTGCTTTTTCAAACAAGACTATAAATATATATGTAGATTAATGGAAAGTGTGTTATATTTTGCAATGGAGAACACTATTTCTGTTTAAAAAACCAGATTTCTGCCCTCATTAAATTTTGCTTTTGTCACCTTTCTAAAATCAGAATCTTCCTACTCCTATACTTGTCCTTTGCTGGTCGTTTTTCATTGCAGATCTAACAAATCAGTGGGTATGGTATGCTTAAGAAATTCAAGAAATTTTGTAGTACACTCAGGAAAGTTGGATCCTTACATGTATTCCTCTTTAAAAATAACCAAAAAGACAATTATTTGCCTCATTCTAAATGGAGATTAAGTCACTGAGGATATAAGAAATGTCAGAAATAATATTCTAAGATTCAATTCCTCTCACAATGCTATGGAATATGTAAAAAGTTGCTAACAGATTTTTATTTAGTATCGATTAGTCACCCTACAAATAATTTCATTAATGTTGTTTCCTAGCACACTTTGACATGTACTGTTGAAAAAAATCCAAGGGGTGGAGGTGGGTAGATGACTTTTTAAAATTTTGATTTAGTTTTGGTTTTTTTGTTTTGTGTTGTTTGTATGCACTAGTCTAGAGTTAAGGCCTTCAACAGATACATACAATTTGGTATCTGAAGTGAAATATTATAAACAAGGTTGTTAAATCTAAGGAAATTAATACAAAGAGTATCATCTTTTCAAAAGAAAGTCCAACACAAACACTTGCCATTCCACTCTTTGGTATAAATTCTAGATTCCACGGATCCATTCAGCTTTCTTTTGTTGAAAACAAATTTGAGGATAACTGAACATTTTAAAGAGCGTAGACAGAGAAGTCCATAACTGTAATGGGTTTCTGGCCAGGGAGAAATATTACTATTTCTAACAATACTCTTTTAATAGAATAATACATATCAGCATATAAACCCCTGAAATGCTTTTTAAAATGTACCATTATAGAAAATAGAATAGTATATTTGCTGTGAGCCTTTTCTCTTGTTGGCTGAAATAATCATCTTTATGTAATAATCCCTATTTTATCATACAATGTGCAGCCCCTTCCTAGGAAAAGAAATAAAAAACAAGAATATAACAACTAGAAAGGCACAAGAGATGGATAAATGAACTTTTCAAATAAGAACCATAGGACAAAACCATGCCACTGTAATTGATTTTTGTATTTTCAATGGAGTGTACAAACACTGAATATAAAAGCAAAAATCTGAGAACGCTAGTTGTTTATTGCTCTGCTTTAATCCCATTTTCCATTCCCTACTTACCCCTACTTGTTTTCTTACCATCTGTATGTCAAGTGAAGGTAGGCCATGCTGCTACTAGTAACAAATGAGAAAATCTCAAAGCTTATGACATAAACTTGTTATTTCTCTTTTGAAGTCCTGCAGAGAGATTGGTGAAGATAGTATATAATTTACTATTTGTTTTGCTATCCACTTTTTAAATGTAATCTTTCTCCCATACAGGTTGAGATAACTAAATTATGACTTAATTTAAAATTTTGGCGCATACCGGGGGTGCCAAAAAAATGTATACACAAATTTAAGATAGCACCACTTAAATGTGTATACATTTTTTTGGCACCTGCTGTATATTATATCCTTAAAGACAAAGTACCGTATTTCCCCATGTATAAGATGCACCTTAATTTGGGGGCCCGAAATTTGAAAAAAAGTATTACATAAAGTTATTGAACTCAAGTTTTATTCATCATAAAATTCATACAACTCCTCATCACTGTCAAAACTCCCAACCATAGCCAGTCTCGGATTGTCTTCTCAGTTGGAGGAGGACCAAGCTTACATTCAATAGCATGATTTCTGTTCACTTTTGCAAACTGGATCACTTTTAACTTGAATTCAGCACTGTACGAAAATCTTTTCTGAGNATAAAGTTATTGAACTCAAGTTTTATTCATCATAAAATTCATACAACTCCTCATCACTGTCAAAACTCCCAACCATAGCCAGTCTCAGATTGTTTTCACAGTTGGAGGAAGACCAAACTTAAGTTCAGCAGCACGATTTCCATTCACTTTTGCAAACTGGATCACTTTTAATTTGAATTCAGCACCGTATGAAAATCTTTTCTGAGCCATTTCTGGGCAGAACATGGCAAAACGTAACTTAATATACCAGTAAAAAGTGCGAACAATGAGTGCAAAGACAAGTGTGAAAAAGCGGGAAATGCAAGTAAATATATCTACAACCATTGTATAAGACGCACCCGGTTTTTTACCCCAAATTTTTTGAAAAAGGGTGTGACTTATATATGGGGAAATATGGTAATTATGTCTTTTCCATTTTAATGACATGTTCTGGAGGAATATAAGGATAATTAAATTTCTTAAAATAAATGGAACTAATAATATTCTTAACTTAAAGTGCTCTCAGTTATTTTAAGAAGTTTTATTTCTCACTTTTGTAATCTTTAGTCAGATACACGGGCATGTAAATGAGCACTAAGCTTTTACTTTTGTTTTGCAAATTACTTTGTATTGTGAAGCATTACAAGGAATACATTGTGTTAAACAGGATTCTTCTCTACATTTAGGTCACTCTAACTGCTTCTTTCACATTTTAATACGACCCAGTCTAAATGACAGACATATTCTATAATTAAAGTGGCCAGTGGTGTACTTAAAACACACGGTTAGCTGTCAGTCTTCTCTTTACTCTCAATTTGAAAATTATAGATGGAATTTACCAGCAGCCACAGTATTTGATTTTCAGAGAGAAACAAAATAGACGTCTTTGATGGCCACATCTTTTACCGCTTATATCTCGGTTCATCAAAAATTGAAGGTGATGTTGCTGATTATATTTATCCTAAGGGGTGGGGGTGGACTGCTGGTCATGGGTTAGACTTTTTACCACACAAGCGAAATCTCTGTGTACAGGAAACAATGCTAGTCCGTTCCTCAAGGGTAATATTCGAAGTTTACATTTTATAGTAGAACACCCTGACTGAATGCATAGGACAAGGCACACATTTCTCATTTCTTTCTCATGCAGTGGAGTGTTTTTCTTTCAAGAAGAGGATGTTCCAAGCCACCCCGTATCATGTCACAGAACTGCCTGGTTTTCCCCTCGCTGTCAATTAGACGATACTGCTATGTCAGATTGGGTTGTCAGGGGTCCTGCCTCCGGCTGAGTCCATTCTTGCAAGCTGGTTGCAAGATAGTTTGATTTGGCTGGTAGAGGTTAAAAAAATGTTAATTTCCAGAGAGCCAGACCAGTAGTATTACTAATTATTTGTCACATGAATTTTTAAAATTTCATTTGTTTATTCCTCAGTTATTATGTGAATAATACAAAATGCCTGTCTTTAGGGGCCTTAAAAGCTATTGGTTGAGGAAACAGATACATGTAGAAACCATAATAGCTGCTTGGACTATAGTATAGAAAAAGGAGTGATTCATTTGCTGAGGTGGAGGGAGAGTTGGTGCTTGCTTAGTGTATTAGAAAATTACCACAAAATTAGCAGCTTAAAATAACCACTTGTTATCCACAGTTCTCTAGTCTGAGTAGGTTTGACTGGGTTTTGTACTCTGGGCCTCACAAGGCTGAAATCAAAACGTAGGCTAAGTTCAGCTCTTACCTAGAGGCTCTGGGGAAGAATCCACTTCCAAGCCCATCCAGGTTGTTGTCAGTCCCCAGTTCTTTGTGGTGCTAGGTCTGAGGTCCTGGTTTCCTTGCTGGCTGTTAGCCAGAGGGCCAATGTCTTCTCCTACAGGCCACCTGCCTTCTTTCTCATGGGACCACCTCCATCTTCAAGGCCAGAAATGACACGTGAAGCCCTCATGCTTTAAATGCCTCAGACTTTTCCTTCTGCTAGCCAGAGAAAACTCATTGCTTTTATAGGGCTCATGTGATTAGATGAAGCCTACTTAGATAATCCCTGTTTTAAAATTACTGATTACTAATCTTAATTGCAACTGCACAATTTCTTTTGCCATATAAAGTAACATAATCCCAGGAGTAACACCAGGGGCAAGGGTCATGAAGGCCATTCTGGAATCCTGCTTCCAGATTAGGGAAGTCTGTTTTCACAGAGCTAAGGTTGAACCCTAGCATTGTGGAGAAAAAGAACAGAAATCATGACGTACTAAAGTGTAGGTCATATTGGGAAGGAAACTGGGAAAGTCAAGTGCGGTTGCACCAAAACAGGCAAATGATATCCATCTTGGATTCTTATGGGGAAATATTATGTAATTTTATAGACTTCCATTCCTATGAAGCTAAATGCTAATACCTTATGGCAGATTGTGTAATCGATGCATCAGAAGAGGATGCTATAAGACCAGAAAAAAGTGAACACAAGGAAGGGTATCTGATTCAGCTCTCATCAGTCAGATGTATCAGGAGGAGTTTCCACAAAGAAACTTGCACTGAATTTTTTTTTTAATTTTTTAATTTTTTTATTGGGGAATTGGGGGAATGGGAATAGTGCTGGGGAATCAGGGGAAGGGGAACAGACAAGTTGCTGTCCTTTTGTTCTTCAGTGTAGTTGTGGAGGACGTTGCTTCACTGGCCCAAGTTGGCACTATCATTGCGCTCTTCCCAGGAGAGGCAGATCAGTCGCCGGCTTCTGGACAGCCGCTCA
>NW_017731871.1:633120-650620 GCF_001890085.2 Hipposideros armiger
CTACGCCGTCGCCGTCGCCGTCGCCAGCGACTCACGGCAGCCCAGCTCCAGGTTGAGCTGTTGTTCAGCATCTTAGCTGTAGAGGGCAGTGTCGCTGGCCCTCATATGTGGGATCCAAACCGGGCCCCTCTGGCGTCCCAAGCCAGCTGTTAACCATCGCGCCACTCGGCCGGCCCTGCACTGAATTTTAAAGACTAGGCATGCTTGCCAGGTAATCAGATGTGGCAATGAGTGGACCACAAAGAAAATCTAAACAATTGGATTTTCCAAGAAATCGGAAAATCCAAGAAAAGAAAATCCAAGAATTGAAGAATTTAGGGGAGAAGAAAATGGCAAATGCAGAAATAAGAGTAAGTTTCAGTGATAGTGGATGAGCTCAGTTTGTATACATTCAGTTTGGGGCATTTGAAACAAAGAAGTGGAGTTGCCCAGCTGTCAGTTAAACCTAGTTGTCTGAGGTTTGAAGGGAGAACTGGCTAAAATAAAGATGGAAGCATTGTTTGTGTATTGGTAATATTTAAAGTCATGAGTTAGAAAGAGCCATCCCAAAGGAGACGAGAAAGGATATAGAAATAAAAATCAGCCAGCTGAGGTAAAGGAATAATGAGAAGTAACGAGAGGAGAAAATATGGGTGGGTCTACTCTTCCAAGCAGCTTGGCTGAGAGGAAAATGGAAAACGAGTGTTACAACATCAGTTAAAGAGTGATGTATCCTCTAGAATAGGGTTCCTCAATAGCCAACAGTGGCACTATTGACATTTGGGGCTACATAATTCTTTGCTATGGGGAGCTGTTCCATGCATTGTAAGATATTTAGCAGCCTCCCTTGAGCCTTACCCACTGGATTCCAGCAGCACACATGCCTTCCACACGTTGCAAGTTGTGGCAACTAAAAAGTCTCCAAGCATCGGCAAATGCCTTCTGGGGTGCTAAATCATCCCCAATGGTGATTGAGAACCACTATTCTAGAAGGTATTTATTTTAATTAAGCAATCACTAAATAAACTCTAATGAAAAGAGGATATAACTGAATATTGGAGGGACCCAATGGGGAAAGAGAAGCCATCTATTGATGGAATCAATGGGAATAGAAATATTTGAAGATGAAGGAAAATAAACCTAGGAAAAGATGGACAGTAATACTGTTCACAGGGTTTGGAGGAAAATTAAGAGATGCTTCCAGCCAGTGATATCATAGCCTATGTTATTCTTGTCATATGAGATTAAAAAAAAATGAAGCCAGTTGTGTCTTTTCCTAGCTGAAGAAGTCCTCCTCTTGTGCCCTAGATTCTAGCTCTTCTCACCTTCTCAAGGTCATTGCTCTAGCAGTGCTCCCTTTATGCTTCCTGTGTTACAAGGTCTCTCTCTCTACACATTATTCTTATAATAAAATAACTCAGAAATCTATGGAAACAGTGCTTGAACCCACAGACACTAAAGGTATGTGCATTAGTTTCCTATTGCTGCTGTAACAAATTACCCCAAACTTAATGCTCAAAACAACACAATTTTACAGTTTTTTAAAGTTGCAGAGGCCAGAAGTCCAAAATGAGGGGCTAAAATCAAGATGCTTGGCAGTGCTGCATTTCATCAGGAAGCTCTAGGAAACAGTCTATACCCTTGTCTTTTCTAGCTTCTGGAATCTGCCTGCATCCTCTGGCTCCTAGTCCCTTGTCTGTCTTTACATCATTCCTATATCTGCTTCCATCATCCTGTCTCTTCTTGACTTTGACTCCATCTTGGAAGGACCTTTGTAATTACAATGGGCCATGTGAGTAATCCAGAGTAATCTTTCCCATCTCAAGATCTTTAACTTTATCACATCTACAAACTCCCTTTTGCCATGTAAGGCAACATATTAAGCTGTTCCAAAGATTTGGACGTGGACATCTTTGGGGGACCGTTATTAATCCTACCACTGTATGGTAAAAGGAAAGCTATGATAATATGATGAAAATGATATAAACTAGATACTTGAGATTGAGGAGGAAGAATTACATCTGGTAGACATTTTGACTTAAAATATGTCCAATCTTGGTCATGATATGTGGAATACAAGTGATTGGCCTATCCATCAGTTCCTTCATTCTCAAGACTGAACTAGAATAGGACCAGTGACCCTAAGAGAAAGGTGATGCACTGTGGTAGTTGCTGTCACCTCCATTTTATTCTCATTTTTATCAATCTACTAGAAAAGCCAGCAGCTTAATTTCTGATGCATTTGGGGGCCATCAGGTATTCTTTAAATGCAGCCTCTCAAGATAAGAAAGTTTCATCAGAGCCATCTGGCAAGTCTCCATTCTCAGGGGAACAGAGCGGCAGACCCAACCTGCTTAGGATACACATTTCATGCATTGTGTGAGGCACAAATGCTACTGATCTCTTGTCTGAAAATGGTCAATGGAGGTCGCTTTATTGCTGTGCCTTCTATTATCAGCCATATGAAATTTCCCGTCTGTTTACTTCTTTTTGTCATCTGAGATCAGTTTCATAATAAGCTGCACACAACACATTCTACTGAGCACTGACTCAGTAAAGAAAACGATTGTAACCAGAAGTGGGTGTTGATGCCTAATACATGTAAATGCAGCTAGAAACCATTAGACAATGAAAGTTAGCTCCCAGATGGTACTACCATCTGGAACATAAATTTCTAAAGGTACTTCCGTAGTATTTTTGCAATGAAAAATCAAGCCTTACTGAGAATTTTTAATAGCCACTTACAAAGTTCACTGTTAACATCAGTGTTGATAAATGACAATTATGCATAAAAACACAAACTTGTGTTCATCAAGGTAGGCTCTTGAAGCTTCAGGCCTCTGTTGTAGAAAAAGTGGGCTGTAATCTAATTGGTCTCTGCGAGAAGGCACCCAGCCGGCTTAGTAACTGGGATGTGAATCTTTGTAATTCCATGTAAGTGGAGAAAACTGCATCTATTAGGACTTTTTTCTTTGTTTTCCCCTTTAAATCCCTTGCAAATATTAACTAAGCACTTATTCTCTCTTACATTCTCATTTCACAGATAGATGAGTAAGGGAAAGAGAATTAGTACTTTATTTGCAGCTCCTAAGGAAGTAACCAATGGAGCCCTTCTGCTATAATATAATTTTCTGTAATGCAGATAGGGAAAGGGGGGTGGCATTGTCTGAACACTGTCGTAAGGAGTGTCCTTCTTAATGTCATTACCTTGTCCTTGACACAGATCTGTGACATCCCCCAGACAGAATTGTAGTAATGGTTTTTTTCTACTAGTAATTTGCATGATAATTCCCAAATTTATACATATAATATTCCTTTTTGGAAAAAAATTCAAGGAAATTCTATTTAGAAACTTAATTTTCCATAGGATATTTTTAGGAAATTGTATTATTTTATGGATATTTAAAAGGCCATGGCAACAACAAGCTTATCTACATGCTACGATTTTATTTACATATTGATGTATTCTTTACCATTGAATTGGTTCCACTGTTGCTGTTTTCTGTGGAATGAGAGTTGAACTTTAGGGCTGAATTTCAATGTGATCTATCTGAGAAATGTGCAATAAACAGCAGACAGATTGATTTCCTAGAAACCTGTCATAATGAGATTGCCCAGGATACAGGCCAAGCTTCAGGCTTTTTCATTGATCCCTGGCTGAAAGCAGGGGTACTGCTGACCATCATATCCACTTCCCACTTGTTTCCATATGAGAACTTACTTAGGAAACATGGCCCCCAGATGATGATATCAGATTCTGGAAAGATCTTTATGGAGATGGTGTATACACTCACACATACAGTGTGCTACATGTCCCTATATTTGAAAATTCAATTGAAAACTTACTAACTTTTGATCCGTTATGCATTTTATTAGTATAAATTTCTCAAATGTCAAGCATGAGTAATTCACAAAACATGGATGAATTGGATGCTCTCATTTGTGAAGCTCAGCACTTCATCTTTGTCATACCTTGGTAATGGAATAGGTTTAGTTATTCGCTGAATATAATTTTATAAAGATGTGTATTTGAAAGTAAAATGGAATTCATGATTCTGTCCATGAGTGGCATATTTAAATTCCGTTCACAGTGAAGTGCTACATAGAATTTCATTTTGGAATTTTAAGTGTCTTTAGCGGGTGCTTTTTAGCATTAACTATGTCTGGAGTGTTCATTCTTAGCTCCCCAGTGCCAGAAAACTTCAACCAAAGGCTATGGGAGAGTCTAACAACACTAATATTGTTAGAGAAATCATCATTAGTCAAGGCTCTGTTTCAGCAGTGGAAGACGGGGCTCAGGTCCCAGTTCCGTTTCTGCTCTTTTTATCTGCCAGATGCATCGGCTATTTCCCCAGAAAGGGTCAGTGGAATATGGCAGTCAGAAACCAAATTAGCAGCCCTGGACGGTGGCCATGAACTGGGCTGAAATATAGATCAGCACAAAGTTCTCCCATCTTCTCTGTTAGGCAGATTGGGAGTGTTTTTTTCTGATTGAAATAATTATAGATCTGATATGAGTCTGCTACATCGAATATACCGAACAAACAGTATTGATTACCAGCATTGTACTACTCAAATAATCAGAGGCTAACAATCTATCTTTTACTTCATAAGGAGAGAAAAAATAAGAGCACTGAACTTTTAAGTCCTACTAGTCATGTAAAAATGTCACACTTGTCATGCTGGTTCTTTACACAGATTCAGACTATTGCCTGAGCATTACTCCGAGATTTGAAATTATGGCTAGTCATGTATCTCCCATTGGGGGAGGGGAGGGCAGTAAAATTTCATTGTGTTTTAACTTAGCATTGAACATAGATTAGTCCTAGAGTGACATGATACCTAAAGTTGGTTTCATTTTAATAACAGCAAATTAAGATTCCTTCCGTACTTGTGTGTCACATTGGTCCACATGTGCCTCTCTTCTTAAGAAACACTTCAGCTCTAACAAACAGTGCTAGTTCGCCACTGTCACTACCAGTTGTATCTACTCAAAGCATAGGGATAACATTCTGTCGTTTGTAAATGAGTTGCGCATTGTTAAACATTTGCCAACTGGCAATGTCCATGAGTCTGGGACATTTAGCCCTGCAGACTTCCACTTTATTTTCCACTCCACTGTCAAACACTTTAACATACATGTATCGTGTCTCCCCTGATTATTTATCTCTTCTTTAAGTGAGCCAATGTCCACTTCTTTTTGTAATGCAAACAAACATGTTTTACTTCTTAGATCTAAAACCATAATAATATTTTTGTTCTAAATTAATCATGCAAAGGCTGCTCCTCCCTTCAGAGACTCCTCCTCACAAGGTTCCTCATCCAATTTCCAGAAACGTTTAACTAGAGGTTGTGCTTTCGCTGTTCTTGGTTGCTGGTTTGTTTTGGCTTTCAGAAAAAAAACAACAGTAAATAGAAATAAGAAGGTGACCTTTATTCCCCTTCCAAAGCAAGAAAGTTTAAGATTCTATGAGAATTAGTAACTGGTCTAGAAAAGGCATAGAAGAGTAGACAGTGGGGAATAGAGAGGGATTGATGTCCTCTCAGTATGTTTGTTATATTATACATGCAATATACATGAAATGATGTATGTAATATATAATGTAGGTAAAATGCATCCAGTCTTCATTCATGGATTGAATTAATGTTCTCGGTCATGCCCCCCAGTTAAGCTGGTGTGTGAATTGGTGATAGACTTTAATAACTCCCTATATACATCCCATTCACTTAGTAAGAAAAAAGAAAAATGTGTGTGTGTGTGTGTGTGTGTGTGTGTGTGTGTAATACTAAAACCATTAGAAATTATAAGTGAATCATCAATTAATAGATAGGAGGACACTGAAGTTGTTTATTTATGCTGATGGAAATTCTGTGTGATCAGCTGTCACATCAAATTATAAGCAAGCTATATTTAACTATTACATGACATGTAAATAAGGAAATTTTTTAGTGAACTACTCTTTTTTAATATGATGGGAAAGACTACATTTCTTCTTTATTAATAGTATGTTTTGATAATCAACTGTAACATTATCTCTATTGCCCACCTGTCCTCAAATTCAAGGTATCATTATTTTTTTTCATATTATATATCCTCAAAATAAAGATAATTCATTATGTTTGCCTTGACTGGAATTACACATTCCTCCAAATATATAATTGGAGGAAAAGATTCTTTTAAAAAGTTTCCCCAGATTATCTCTAAATAGAAAATACGTGGGTGAAATATTGACACCACAGGTCTGGAATCACTTACATTTGATTCTTTTTTGACCTGAGTAGCATTCTAATAATGAGAGTCCAGAAATTTGTGCTCTTTGCTGTCACTATGTGTCTACTTCACTCATAGCCAAGCTATTTAATCTCTCTGAAACTTTAATTTACTATCACTTCCCAATCACTGTCCTCAGGACCTGTGGCAAGAGGAGACTGATGATGACATGATAACATTTATTCCATTTAAAATTAACTCCACTGGACAGGATGCTGAATTCTAGCCTCCATTACAAAATATCAGAGTGAACATCAAATAATCTTTGCAGTGCTTTTAATATTGAGAAATGTAAAGTGTTGGAGTGAGCTGTAATAACAGTACTATTCAGTACAGTAAATTGTAGAGAAAGGAATCTCACATACATTTAGAGGGCTGGGGGGATCATGAAAGGTAAATTCTCAAAGAACATGTGGCCCCTAACAAAACAACAACTTGATTATAGGATTTTTTTTTTTTAGCTGAGCCATCCTGCCACCTGTTGGCAGCTCAGTGGCAACTCAGCTTGGGCCAGGAATCGAACCGCTGTTGCTCAGAGCTCACACTCTTGAGCGAGCTCTTAACCAACTTAGCCTCTCAGCCAGCCCAACTACTAGACTCTAGGAATAAACATTTATTACATTTCAAATATCACCTTAGTTAACCCTCACTATAACTATTACTATTATTATTATCACCATTTTTGAAATAAGGAGAACATGATTCACGAAATTAATGTAATTTACCTGAGATTATATTGTTATTGAGTGGCTAGGGGTTGGGGGTTTGCTAAAAGGAATATGCCAAGATAGTGTGAACTCAGGAATGAGTGGATGTCAGACAAGACAAGAAAAATGCCAGAAGAGGTTACCTGGAGTAAAATTCCGCAGTGGTAAGTTCATGGGCTTTAGAATAACTCTGTGTTAGTAGCAAATCCCTGTTGTCAGCTTATAATTATGGGCAACTTTATCAAGCCTTGAGTTCTTGTAAAATAGTGATAATATTTTTTTTCTCATAAGATCGTTGTGAGTTTTGATACACACACACACACACATACACAGAGACACACATATTACACACATATAGGTTGTTCGGGGGTTTTTTATTTGGTTTTTTGTTGTTGTTAGTTGGTTGATTTTTTTTTTTCAATTTATGGAGGAAACCTAGAGTTCTGTGAAAAGTTCAAGCTTTGAGAACAGCCATAACTAGACTCACTGAACTAGAGTCTTGAGACTTAGGAATCACCAGGAGACAGAATGCTATGAAAATCCAGAAATCTGAAACTGGCAATAATTGTAAGTTTGTGAAGACAAATGGTGACACTAGAGAAAGCTCTAGCTGTGGATCTGGGAATCAACGTGAGACTGAAACCCACAAGAAGGAGATGGTAAAGGATGACAAAGAATTGTGAACAGTTAATAAATAGGGACTCAGAAGCAAAGCCAAAATTTAACTCATCTGTGAGAAAGTGGAAGGGAATGCCGAGGCTCAGCCGCCACTCAGGGATGGAGGAAACCGTGGTTCTGGGGTCCCTGTGAGAGCCAGGCGTGGAGTTTGGGATTACGCTGGTGGTAGATGGAATGCAATTCAGAGCAGCAATGGTTTAAGCTTAATTTAAAGGACGTAATCTCAGTGTTCATGGCCACACTCACGGAATTACGTGTCTGGTGACAGCAACAAAAAGCATCACTATAGGAAAGCATCCAGGTCAAGTTTCATGACTCAGGTGTTCTGCACTTTCTCTAACTGAGAGTCTCTCCCCATGATCACTTAGCTGTTAAAATTCTGCTTACTTGTCATTTCCTCAAAAGGGCCTCCACCAACCAGCCCACCTCATAGTACCTCTTCCTTCTCTGACCCCCATTATTCTTATCTCGTGATAGTAAATGTCATGCAAACACCAACTCATGCTTAGAGGTAATGTAATTTCAGTATATGTCTATAATTAACCTGGCCTCCTTCATATATGCTCTATGCACTGGTTAATGAGGGGGAAAAAAAGCCTTTTAATTCAACCAAAGGGTTTTTTGGATTCAATAATTATAACAGTATGGAGTGGGATTTGTCCTAGTGGGCTCTGGTGCTTGTTGAAATCATTCTTTATGTGTACCAGTTGTGGGGCTAATTGGGTGGTGCTCTGCTGTGGTCTGAAGCCAACCTCCAAGTATGTTGTTTCTGGGGCTTCTTGGCAGGTGGAGGCCCAGGTCAGTCATTGCCTGTGACTGGCTGGGGGCTACCTGAAAACACATGGGAGAGGCCACACTGTGAACTGAGGACAGCTGCCACCAGTACTGGGCCCAAAATAGTTCCACAAAAAGCCGGGACACCTGGAGGCCTGTTGCCACCTGTTGGCTCCCTGAAGGTTAAGCCACTGATAAAACTTCATGCTATATGCAAGTTGGGTAAGGTAGGGTCTCAGGGAGTCACTAGAGTGGGAAGTGTTGTGGTCACCAGGTGAATGTAGACTCTGGTTTGGTGCCAGTGCTGGGCCTGAAGAGACTCAGCAAAAGTCTCAGAGCACACAGAGGCCAGTCACTGCCCACCTGGGGCCTGTGGACTCCAATAGTTTTCCAAGTAAGAGGGCAATGCTGGAGGGGCTGGCTGCTTGCAGAGATAGTGCCTTATGAGGTGTGGGAGTTGGGTGGGGCAGGGTCTTTGTGAGTCAGTGGGTTGGAGCCAGTGGAGCTCACCAGACCAATCAAATTCAGATTTGGCCTGTGGGGGCGGGCTCAACACACAAAAGATGGTGCATGCCTGCTGGCTGCATGGAAGGAAGACCTCTCACAGGGAAAATGCCGACTTCTTCTCTAGTCCTCCCCCTGAAGCCACATGCCTCATTCTGTATGTCTCCGAGGACCCCCCTTGAGTCACCGTCCCTCCTCTGGAGCCCAAGTTAAGTGCCTGTGAGCTGTTGAGTCTGTGTGCGGGCCATTTTTAAGAGGATGTCTGTGTTTCCCACCACCTTCTGTCCCACCTGAATGGTCAGAATCCCCACTGTTTTTCATAGTCAGGTATCGTGGGGGCCCTTCTTCTCAGCACCAGTACTCTGGGCTGGGGAGCCTGGTGTGGGGGGGCTGGGGTCTCTCCTCCAGGGGGAACCTCCATGGCCAAGATATCCCTCCTGATTCTCAACCATCACAGGTTGGTTTGGGGCCCATTCAGTGTCTCTGCCCCTCCTACCAGTCTAGGCACATGGTTTCTTCTTTATGCTTTTAGTTATAGGACTTCTGTTCAGCTAGACTTCAGATGGTTCTCCAAGTTGATTGTTATATAATTTAGTTGTAATTTTGATGTGTTCATGGAAGGACACAGGCATGGTGTTTATGTACTCTGCCGTCTTGGACCTCTCAAGGATCTTGATAATGACCTGTCATAATGCTTGCTATACAGTAGGCTAAATGCCCTATCTCTGCTCTTAAAATGATTTGATAGGCAACACCCAGGTTCAACTGCAACCAGGGGTGGAGGAAACCAAGGACACATGGGAGAGCTAATGTGGCCTTTGTGATTATGTTGCTGTTATTTAAAATCTCAAAGCCTTTTTGTTTACATTTTTTGTATCACATTCTCATACCAGTACTGTTGGTATGGAGGAAGGTTGTTAGTAGTTGTCTGTTTCAGAGGCAGAAACTGAGGTTCACAGAGCATCTGGCTGGCTCCATTGTTAAATGCTAGATCATGATGGAGCGATGAGTAGAATGTATGGAGGGAATGTCCTTTGCCTTTCTCTCTCAAGCGTCCTCATGTTAACAGTGATCATATGGTCACCCAACATTACAGTAAGTGATAGAAAATTAAATGTACTCATATGTGAACTGCGTAATGCCGTGGCAATAGTGCACTATTGAATGCTAATCTTAGCACAAATCTGACCAGGTGGTTAAATGTGGATGAAATTCCCACTAAATCAAATCTTAGTGCCTAAAATCATATACTAACAATTGCAAGAATATGGTAATACATATCTGTGCAACGAGTTTCAATCACCAACCCTTAAGAAATGCTTCTTAATTCCATTGAAAAGAATGTATCAGTTCTAAGAAAAGAGTTGCTTTCTAAATGTTAACCTTTTTAAGCTTCCTTGAGGCCTCAGCTATGTAAGTGGTTGAGAGCACAGAACTTGGGGGTAAATTAACCCCATTCAAATCCCAGCACCACAATTTCCTAGTTGCATGACCACAGGCAAGTCATTCAACCTTTCAATACCTTAGTTTTCTGATCTTGTTAATAGTTTCTAGCTGATGGAGTTGTTGTGAGGCTTAAAACACATGAACTAACTTAAATAGTGCTTGGCAAAGAGCAAGAAATTTTTAGCTATCACTAGAGTGAAAAATTTCTGAAAGTAGAAATTGTTGTGTTTTCTTCACTATTGTAATTCGAGGGTCTATAATAGTGCTTGGCCTAAAAAGATACTGTAATGTATTTGTCAGTTAATTGAATATTTAATATTTAATAAAAGAAACAAACCAGACAATTTGGAGCTGCTACTACTATTACTACTATACTACTACTACTACTACTACTAATAATAGAGTTCTAATCATTTATTGATCACTCATTAATTCATCAACAATTTGGAGGAAAAATAAACAAGGAAAAGGCTTTATAAAGTTAATTATATTTATAATCCCTGTGCTCACTCTTAGAATTGCCCCTAAAAGTAGTCCAAGTGAGAAATATGTCCTAAAACATTTGTACTAATCACAACATACTACAAATACAAAAGATATTGTATTGTCATATTGTATATGCCACTTTTAAATTTTGCTTTTACCACCCACATATTTTCCTCATGTCACACAATGAAATTGACCTTACATCACCAATAAATAATCATTTAGTCATCTTATCTATCCCCATTGAACTCTATAATAAATTCTGCTCGTTTTCATGTAAAAAAAACTTGTCAGCGAGTAACATTTTCGCTTTACTGTAGGGATGTTTCTAGAACCAAGTTTTGCTACTGTCTTCATTTTTTTTCTTTATGCCAGAGGCCCATGGAAAAAGTGGAAATTAATTTAACCTCAACTTAGATAATCCATCATGAAAAAAGATTTCTTAATTAGTATGAAAAATAAAAAACTTAAAAAAAATTTTAAACCTCTGATGATCTGGGTGAAGATGTGCATAAATATATTGAGTAATATAATTATAGCTGTAAGAAAAAACCTGAGTTGGAAAAAAAATCCCTACTATCAATTCATATCTCTGACTCAATAACCATTTCTTGTACTGGCCTCTGGCCATAATGTTTTGTATCAGACTCGAGAGACAGGATCTTTATCTATTTCTTAGACAAGCTGGGAAATAATCATACTGGAGATTTCATAATTATATCCAAGTAAAATAAAAGGAAACTTGATTCCCTCTAACTTAATAATGTATTAGACCATTAATATTTCCCTCATTATGCATTTTTATAGGAAAGATAGTACCTTGGAGTCTTCTCCTTTGTTCAAATGTAAAATTCATTTGAATTTGATACTAACCAGGGAAATAAGTGTTTTCTGCATCTTTGCTGTAGGGAACAATTGAAACAAATGTATTGAAATTCATGACTCACACTTGACTACAGGCAATATCAACTTAAAATTCAAGGTTGTAGTGTTGCAGATGTGTTTTGAGGCTTCATGCGTACAATTTCATCAACAAGAAACAAAGGAAAAGCAAAGCTCATAACTTTTCTGAATAAGCTCAAAATACACCCCTTTGATGCACAGCTACATAGATGTTTATTTATTAGAAAAACCTAAATTTATGTTACAGATTTCTGTTTTTATTTCAAATACAGAACAGACTCAAAGTAATATTTCAATTTTAATTACATAGTAGATCATTGTGATCATCACTCGTATTTCACCAATATGTGTATTTGATTGGGATATTGATAATACATATCTGTGTAACAGTAAGATTAAGGTGAAAATTATACTTGGTGTTTATAAAATTTCAGCTTTTTCATATAATGAAATTAACCTAACATTTGTAAAAGACTTATGTCATCAAACATCCAAACCTTTGTTTTATCAACCCATGGAAATAAAATAGTATATTCTTTAGCCTGGTTCTGAAATAATTGTTACTTTTAGTGAGTTGGTGAACTGGAAAGGCAAGAAAGAATTATAAGCATACAGGGTTGCAAAAGAGCTGGAAGAAATGCATTTAACTACAGAGGACTTTTTACTCCTTAAAATGAACCTGTAACAAACCTGAAAATATACAATGCACATATCATCATTTTCAACAGTATTTACTTTTATGGGAGAGGAATTTCAAGAAATGTTTTAAATATATATTTTGGTGTTTTTCCAGAGATTTCCAACATGTTTACTGTGGCAATTCTCAGCACAAATTTTCTGATTTTTACACTGATTGGTATAAATACACCTCTGAAAGGAGAAATAATTAGTTCTACTCAAATACAGAGGGACAGTGATGGGATGGTGATAAAGGCTGACACCTGCCCAAAGCATAAACTCCTGTATTTAATTAGCAATAATTTTATTCATAAAAAGACTGTGAGGTTTAAACTGATAAAACTACCATATTCTAGAATAGAATATTATTTGCCCACACAGATCAGCTTTTATATGGTGATTAGATGAGTGAATTGAATATTGACTGTAATTCGATCTGTTCAGATGCTAAATTTTCTTCTTCTACCATACAGAAGGAAGGTATTATAACACTAAAATCTGTGGATAACTGCAATATAGTAAAAGCTACATAATAGAGATTATAAAGCATTTGTAAATACAGTGTTCTTCCTTTTTGATAAAGGCATTATTTGAGAATTTTTGACATATATTGCCAAACCTCCAGAGACACCTGGTAGAGACACACTGTTTGTCAGTTAAATACTATTTTTAAAATATATCTTTTTGGCAAAACGACATGATTTAGGGATTTATTTTAAAATACTTCAGAAAAATTGGAGTATTTAAAGCAAATGGGCAAAATCATGAAAACTGTTGCAGCTGATGATTTTATGAAGATTTGCTTTGTTTTTCTCTCTCCATTTCTATGTTTCATTTTTGATAAGTTTTTAAAAGATATCATTTAAATTGACCATTAAATTTCATAAATTGATCACATGTAGGCATTTGTCATATATGAAATCATATTTAATTTTCTTATCTCAGTACTCACATTCTTAACTTTAGAATTATGTGAGGAAAATGTATCTTGAGTTCTTTCTGGTCATTAAAATAAGCTTTTTATGACATTTTATAGATGCCTAAACAATTGTACCTGTAAAGCTCTTAGAAACCTATAAGCCAAAAATCGTTTCTTCTTTTACAGTTGAAATTGATTTTTTTCAACATTCACATACATTTCCCATTCCACATAGTATCAAAACTTGCAGCTTGCACACTATTCAAATTAATTCTAAATGTGAATCTAGGGAGCCTTGAAATCAGAATCATTATATTTCTCCAGTTTATCTATAAACTTATGTATAAATGCTTTTCCCCTAGAAGTAATCACTGGATAGATTAATTGCATTAATTAAGCTATATGGCTGATATAATTAAGTCTAACTGGCTAAACTCGCTAAACTTGAAACTACCATAGTCCTTGGATCAGGGGAGCTTAATTGCTTACTTGAAAAATCTATTCTTCTTTTCCTCTGCCTTATTCACAATGGCCTTGCACCCAACCAAAGAACTCATTTCACAAACTCCCTTGCAGTTACACTTTGGAAACAAGTTAGGCAACTTCCAGGAAGTCTTTTTAAAGGGCAAAAGAGTGCCTTTCTCTTTATATTTTTATTGCTACTCTAAAGATAGATAGAGAAGATTATTCCACCTCAAACTGCTATGTGGGACCATACACTATACCTCTTAAGAATTTTATTTTTAATAATAATTATTGCTAGCATATATCAAGCATTCATGTTCTGAGAACAGTGATACATTGCTTATGATTAACTGTGTCACGTACTGCTCATGACTCTATAAACTGGGCTCTGTTATTATCTTCAGTTAGCACCTAAGAAAAGCAAGGGTTGGCAAGGGTAAGTGGATTGAGAAAGTTCTCAAAGTTATTAAGAGATACAGCTGAGATCCTAACACAGGGCTGCCTGACTTGAAAGCATAAGGCCTCCACCACTAGGCTGTTGAGCTTTCTGACATAAAAGCCTTCAGATTTCCTTAAGGATTGACTTAAAACAAAACAAAACTTCAGTTAGGCTTCCCTAACGACACCATCAGAGACTTTAAGAAGAATGTAGTATTTGCACCATGTCTTGAAAGGTATGTGGCTTTCAGCAAGAGGCATGTTGAGGACAGAAGCACAAGAAGAGGAAACAGGATGATTTAGAATCTGTGCATATTGAGTTTAAGACGCCAGAATGACACTAGGAGGAAATACTCATCAGGCAACTGGAATATAAGTCTGGATCCTTTAGTGTTTTAAAAGGTCAGAGCTAGACATAGAGTCTGTGAGTTATTTGCATGAAAGTGATAGGTAAAACAGTAGACATCTGAGATAGTCTAAAAAGAGAAATAGAAAATAAGACCGGTGAAGGATTATTGAAAATACCTGCATTTAGAGGAGGGGAAGAAAGCATCCAGCAGGGGTAACAGAGAGGATTCATCCAGATGGCAGGAGGGAAGTCAGGGACATGCAGTGTCAAATAATCAGCCATAGAAACGGAGTAAGGGGGAAAGAGTAGCAAAAATGTTACAGGTGCACTCAACGGGGCAGGGATTCAGAAGTTGAAAATTAGAAAGGTCCTGGTGACTTTGAAGAAAGCAATTTCAGTGAACTAACGAAATGAAAGACTGATCAGGTTAGACTGATAAATACCTTTAAGATAAAGAATTAGACACACCAAGTATAGACTGATGTTTCTAGAAATTTGACGAGAGAGGCAAGAGTCGTTATAAGCAGATACCTGAGCGGAAAGAAGAACCCAGAGATTATTATGTTTGTTATTGTTTTGCTTTGCTTTTTAAGATTTATTTTAGCATGGAGAAATTTGAGTAGATGATAGCTGAAGAAGGAAAAAAAAAACCTAGTAAAAAAATTTGAAGATAAAAGACAAAAGAGATTCATGAGGAGTGAGGTCCTAGCAAGAGACGTGAACCTTAGAAAATGAAGACAATACTGCCTTGGAGGTAAGAAACGAGGGCCGGGCAGGTGCAGACAAAGGGCGCAGGGATGTGGCTGTTAGGAGCCTGTTTACTCCTTCACTTCATCTCCACTTCTACATTTAGAAAGAGTTTATAGGGATCCGAAGATTTCAGAGAGATGGGTAGCTGTCCCTTGTCTTCTTGATGCCACCAATTGTGGAGCCATTTTCCATAATTCTACAAAGGCTTTACATCTGTTTTCTTTTATGCAGATATAGAATCTATTTTATTGCACAGGAGAACTATCCATCTCTAAAAAGCAACAAAATTCAATGTATATTGAAATACATTCCAACAAACACTTTTTATTCTAGGATGAAAATGGGCCTTTTTCAACATTCCCAGTTAAACTTACTTATGATACCTTTTAATACTTTTCCTACTCTAAGTGATTTCATTTTTTTTAAATTTATTTTTACAACGTATCAAATATATAATATATAGTTCTTGCAGAACCTCCAGTTAAGAGACAGAATCTACCATTTTTTTGATACCCATTTTATTTTAAAAACTTGTCAAGTTGGGTTTTTTGTTTGTTTTTTTCCTGTTTTGAAACAAAGCTATCAAAATGAGAGCTCTATACCTTTGGACATTTTTCTTCATAATAAATTATATTCTAGGATCCAGGCCTACATGCATTATATACACACACGTGTGTGTGTGTGTGTGTGTGTGTGTGTGTGTGTGTGTGTNTATATATATATATATATATATATATATATATATGTACTGTGAATGCCAAAATAATATACACACCTGACTTGTACTCATCTATTGTTATTGGCATATATTGAGTATAACAATTTTAATACAGTTTTTTTCCTTTCTTAAAATGTGTTTACATTTCTTCGGCACCCTCTGTGAGTGTGTGTGTGTGTGTGTGTGTGTGTGTGTGTGTAATCAGATTAAAACAAAAATAACTTTTAGTAACATTTCAATTATATATTGTGAAAACTTTTAATGTTAACACTTTTATACATAGTTGTGGATGAAGTAGAAAATAATCTTTCATTTAATGTAATACTTTCAACCACTAACATTTTGTTACAATAAGTGATGGGTTATATTATATTCATCATGAAATTACTGAATGAGGAAATTCAGGACATTATTTCTTCAATGTATAAAACTCATATAAATACCAAATCTTAAAATGCCCAGAGTTAGTTATCCTAAAATCTCCATTGCCCCTTCAAATAATGCCAAGAAGGAGTTGACTCCATGGTAACATGAAATATCAAAGTGTAGGAAGGGAAATACAGTGCCTGCTCAGGAACCTGGACAATGATATATGACCACAGCTTTTCACAAAGCACAAAAGAAGAGAACAGTAGTCCTTGATTTGCTTCAACAAAAGAGTGCCCTCCAGGTGTTTCACAGAAGGCCTGCCTCTACTGGATTCCCTATGGACAAAAACATGTACTTTATTTGTGGAAGACACAAGAGAATTTTTAAAAATCAAATAGGTAATATAAAAATAAATTTGTAACAATTGCCACCTCAAGAAACAGACTACCCTCACCATTTTTTTCTAAAATAGTAATTTGCAGACGCTTTGCAATGTTTTATTATTCTTTTGGGAATTTGTGACTGCCATGCATATGTTTATTTGTTTTTGTATTTTCTATCTCCCTTCTCTAAAAAGTAAGCTACTTGAGAGAAAGAGCCTTACTTCTGTTGTGTGTGCCCTGCTGTATTACCAGCACCTAATATATATATATATGGTGTGTGTGCTCAGTAAATATTCTTAAAAGAATAAATGAATGAAGATATCTGAGCTATTAGAACTCATTCACCTAAGAGTTAATGTGTTTTTGATATATATTTATCTTAATTTGTGACAAGCTGACTTTAAATACAAGCTATGTGATGACAACTATAATATATTTGAACGCTATAAACACAACCATTGAGATAAACATTTCTGATAAACAAATATTTTGCAAATTAACCCCAGATATGTTTGGCATAAGTGTAGACATATATTATATTTAGCTCTACTCCATCCTGAAAGCCTACCAAAGTTACAGTAAATTAAAAAGGCATAAAACCTGGGAAGTCAAAGAAAATAGGGGGAGAAACGATGAATGAGAAATCGAGAAATTTTGGAAGCTTAGGAGTGAACAGAGGAGTG
>NW_017731871.1:651766-766413 GCF_001890085.2 Hipposideros armiger
TATATATATATATATATATATATATATATATATATATATATATGACAGAGAGAGAGAGAGAGACACTAAAATATATATCTGGGACCAGAAATCAAGACATGCCAGACGTTAAAAAGGAAAATCATTGTTAACTTTCAATACTGATATAAAGAGTTGAACTATTAAAAAATCAGAGCTACAAAGGAAGCATGCTGCCATGGAACAATTTCAGCGTTCTTGACTGACATAAGCGAATTGGAACTATAAGAAGGATTAAAGCTGCAAAAAGCTTTGAAAGCCATAAGTTGTAAAATCAATAAGCTGAGCTCTAAAGCCAATGTGCAAAACCCAGCACGCGAGTACTATAGCGATCCAGCCTGGCTCCCACCAACGCCTGGCATCTGTATTCTATAAATTATCCTTCAACAGGTTTGGCTTTCTCGCCAAATAGGCATATAGCTCTTAATGGAAATAAGGAATGTTCATTAAATAAAGGAGAAAAAAAGAAAGATACCCTTAATCTTAGAGTAAGCAATACCAGGAACATTGATCTCAATATTAGAAACTGAGCTAAATCACTCTTGTGTGTACAGCTCGGCACCAAAATCCAAGATGGGAGAAAATGAACATCTGTTTTAAAAATTGAGTCTCAGGAAAATGAAGGAAGTGGAGATGATGAGGTAGCATAAGAAAAAGAGAGAAATAGAATGTCATCCATTATTTCCAATGTCACTGGATGTCACAGAACCTAGACAAGAGGTTCAATTGCGATGGCTCTGTGTGGTCTCCCCAAACCTTTCCTTTCATGGGGTCGTGTGGAAAGACTGTAGTTGGACGGCATCGCCATCACTGCGCCAGATATCCTTGGAAGGGCACGGTGATGAAACACTGAAACCACACCCCACCAAAACCGCCTAGACTTCACCTCAGCTAAGACTTGTTCCTAATAATATAGAAAGGATCTGAAGGTTTTACAGAACAAGTAGAAAATAGAGTTACAATTAGTTATTCATTATGGAGACACCCATACGAAAGATATGCAATTAAATAAAGGGGCCAAGAGATGGAAAGGGTTTGAGGAGGCTTGGTGGAAAAGGTGAAAGGATTAAGAAGTACAAATTGGTAGTTACACAATAGTCATGGGGATATAAAGTACAGCATAGGGAACAGAGTAAATAATACGGTAATAACTATGTATAGTGCCAGGTGGGTATTAGATTAGTCAGGGGAATCGCTTCATAAATCATATAAATATCTAACCACAATGCTGTACTCCTGAAATTAATATAAAATAATATTGAATGTCAACTGCAATTGAAAAAAAATTAAGAAAACTCCATGACCACTAAAAATAAAAAAATAAAATAAAAAGGGGCCAAGAAAATAGTACCAGTGGCTTTCCATTCATAGAAGGATTAAGAGTATATTTTATTCTTTAAATGTTTGTAAAAGATGACATTATTTAAAGTTAAAATAAAGCATTTGTTAATGCAAAATAAAATTGTTGTTACCATCATTCTTTTTATTTAACTTATTTCATGTTTATTTACTAATTCTGTATCCCCTTTTATGAATTGTCTTTTGGGTCTGTTTATCTGTATTTGCAAAAAAATAAACACAAATTTTTAAAACCTTACGATTCCTTATGTAGAAGTAATATACATAGGAAAATCAACATAATCAATTATGACTTATTTTAGGTATCTACATGCTAATTGAATTCAAAGTGTATTTTCTAGTCTTAAAAAACAAGCACATATTTAATAAGTTACTCTGAATAATCTGTCCAATTTTCCCCTAAGATTTGAAAGTATAGAATGTTAGATTAAGCTACATTGACTATTACAGCCAAATGTTAAAAAGTATCCTGATTAAAATGATCACTTTGCTAGAAATACATTCATTCTTTTTGCATATATGATGTATATTAAATATAGGCAAAATAACCCTATATTCTCACGTAGAATGGTTTATATTTGTATAACTAATGCATCATATCTAAAACTTTTAGGATAAACAGGAATTAATTCATACATAATACAAATGACCTATATACCTATATATCATTCTGTTATTGTTATAGCTCTATTATAAATTAGTTCCTTTCAATTGATATATGAGTGAGTCAGATATGGGTATAAATTACACATATATATATGTTCACATAATTTATGTATTATACATATACAGTCTATAACTTAACGATTAATAACTTTAATAGAATAATAGTTCTTTTGAAGAGTAAATTCCTCTTTTTCCTTTTGAAAGACAGGCATTCATGCAATTGCTGCAGTTACGCAAGTTAAGATACAAACCTCCAACTGAAATAAAACAGTCATCGTAACCTGCTCTAAATAAATAACATTCACAGAAATTCCACATCCATTACAAAGACCTTTTCCCTCTGTCCCTGATGGATTGTCAACCTTGCTGACAGAGACATATTCTGTAAAGTTATTTTTCCATGTTGCATTTATAGTGAGTCCAATAGAGATGAGAATGCTTTCATTTCAGTTGCTGTTATTCATTCAACACACCCTTATCAGATGCAGTGATAATCTTGAAGTGGTGGTATTTTCTGCAGTTAAAGAAAACTGCAGATTTCATGTCCTATCCCAAAGGGACATAGAACGAGCATAATGAGATTTAAAGTAGGAAATATTGTGGGTCCTGTAAATTTAAGAAATTAGTAAAGATTACCTAAATTTCTATTATGTATGCTCTATGATAACTTTGGCAGAAATACAGAGGATATCTGAAAACATTTTAGATGGTAACTCAGTCTACCACCCACTCATAGGTGAGTCCGCCCAATGAGCAAAATGGAAATAGAGAACCAGGCAACTTACCTTGTCGCTCTGTAAATAAAGAAACACCCTAATTAAACTATGCTTAAAACCTTGGCTTTGTCTGGGAGACCTGGGAGCCTGAACACTGGGACGGATATCAGAGCACTCTGTCTCCATAGCTGTCCCGGGCAGAGGGCAGTGTGGCCACATGCCTGAACCACAGATTCTAGTTATACTCTAGTGTCCCTAAACTTGGGTAGAAACAAAATTACAGTTTCATTTCCCCTGAAATCTTGTTGCTACTTAGCATTTCTCTCAGGTATGAATGTAAGCAACACACAACGCAGTATCACTATGCTACTATATGCCATGGTATTATATTGTATCACAGTAGTAGCACTCAGAGAGAGTTAAACTCATCATTACTCTGTGATCTAGGTAGTTATTAGACCCGATCCTTGATATTGTTTTATGTGATCTGTCAATAACAAAGTATATTGTGATTTTAATTTTTAATAATTTATAACTCAACTTCAGTGTTACTAGTTTTTGTTATAATATACATATGTATTTTAGGCATGTTAGAGCTCTCTGCAGAAAGGAGCCCATACATTTCACCCAAATTCTAAGGAGCCCATGGCATGTACCCACAGAGCATGGAGCCTGCTCAGAGTGCAGACCACAGGCAAAGCGGCATCAAATCCCAGCAGGTCTCAGGTGTAGGCTGATGTTTATGCCATGCCCATTGGCTCCAGCCTGTACCTTAAGCGCTCCCTAGGAGATCGCTCAAGTGCTAAACAACCACAAAGGGATTTAAAGTGATTGGATGAAGGAATTATTTACAAAAACCAAATAGGAATAGGTCAAGAAATAATATTTCTCTCCATAGTCAGCATTAATTATCACTATCTGGCACAAAACCACTGCTAAAGCAAATAAATCTGTCATCTCATGACTGAAGTTATACTGTGGTTCAGACAATGTAGGACAAAGTGCCTACCCATAGGCCACACCTACAAGCAAAGGGCTTGGTAAATGCTCAGTGAATACTACGGACCAAATGACTGAGGAGCCTTCACTGGGCCTTCACCCTGATGTTTCTAATATAGGAATAATGAAAACCTCCAAACCCTCAAAAATAAGCAGAGAATTTTTATCATGTGTTTATCACAATTAGATTCTGAATCACGTTTAAGAAACCTGAACATATGTCACATACCAAGAGTTGAGTTCACTGGGTTGAAGATACCACAGAGAAGCAAGAAATTTTTTGTTGGGTAAGACTCCATTCCTCAAAACATAAGTGTATCAATTAATTATATGATGAGTAGTTATGGGGTGACCACTATGGGCAGGGAAGGCACTAATATGTCCTTCCTACAGGAATAGGATAGATGCATGATTGTAGACATCCTGGTATCATGACAAAAGGTTGTCTAGTGTAAATGGTTTCCCTTCCTTTGGAAGAAATAACATAACTGGCTGTTATGACGCTCGTAGGTTGGTAGCCTGTCATTCATAATTAAAGGTAACTTTTTTCATGTTTCATGGAAATGTGGTAAAAAAGACTCACCCAAGGCATGTGGGAACAATAGCCTGGATTCCTAATACATAACTGAGTGAGTTCTGTGCAGAGATTCAAAAGAAATGGTCATGTCTTTAAGTGTAAAAGGCATAGGAATGATACCAAATCTTAGCAAAATGTGCGGGGTTTTATTTTAAGTACTGGAAGCACATTAACTTATTATTTTTTTTAAATCTCAGAATTCTGCCGTCTCTTCATTTTTATTTTCACGTTCATTCTCAATTGCATGTATTTGAAATTTTAGAAGCGATGAGGGAATGTTAGAAAATGCTGCTACCTACTTATGTGACTAGTGCAATTATTTAATGTAAATAATTACAACCTAGCAATTATAGCTTATGTTTTAATAAAATATCTATAATGGTAAGAAATTTCATGTCACAGTAGGACTTTTAATTTAAATTTTGGCCGTTTAAATCATGTGTAATCAAACTTTGTTCATTAATAGTGCCGTGCAAAGCAGCAGTTGCAATTTTATGTTTTCATATGAAAAAAGCATCTTCTGTATGCCTTGCATAAGTTGATTCCAGACAATAATATTTTCCTGACCACACTATTTCATGGCCATCAATCAAATAAGAAGTAATTTATTTCTCTAGATCTTAGAACACTTCAATTCCCATCTCTATTTATTCTTGTGGAATGAGAACCTAGTAGAAAGTAAGACACACATGCACTCAGAAAATTGTATATTCTCAGTAACATAATTATAACATAATGTGTGACTTACAAAGAAAGTCTTAATGTGGGTACATTCTTTTTTTTTTTAATTGTTAGTTCCAGGTGTACAGAACAATGCAATAGTTATCCTTTTCACCCTCACAAAGTACCAACCTCCCCCTCCCCCTGTATTGCCCTGTGGGTACATTCTTGAAGTCACTTTATAGACAAGCTGCTGTGTACCACACCAAAATTTGATATAATATTTCTACTGAACCATTGTGTATATATATATATACACAATGCATACACACACACATACACACACACAAACATATGCACATGCACAATATATATGAGTGTGCACATATACATATATACACACACATACATATCCTGAAGCTTCTGTTCACTTCCCATAACCCTTTCCTATTCCATCATCCCATAGGCATGTTGTAGAAAATAATATTTCCCATCTTCATGATTTAAGAAGAAACTATAGCAAAAGAAACATACTGTCTGCCAAAGAGAGAACTATGTAATTGAATCACAATGCTGATCATTGGGAATCTAACAATAAGGAAAATACTGCCCTTTCCCTCAAGGAATTTAAAATTTAACAGGATGGAGAAAGAATCTGAAGACACAATATGAGATTTCATAAAGAATTCTTGCAAATACAAAAGAAAAAAGCAAATAACCAAATTTAAAAATTTGACAAAGTACATCAATAGGCATTTCTTTTTCACAGAAAAGCAAAACCAAAACATCAGAAGTCTATAGAAAGACTAAGTATTATCAATAATACCAGAATACAAACTAAGGCCATAACAGGATAGCATTTGACACCCACTCTATTTGCAAAAATTGTGACTTTTAACAAGGCTAAGTGTTGGCAAAGATATAAGACAATTGAAATTCATATGTGGCACATGGGAGTAGAAATTGACACCAACACTTCTGAAACTCCTGCATATTTGTATCAGGAGACCTGATCCAGAGTACTTTCAGGAGCAGGGTCCACCATAGTATTAAACTGGAAACCTCTCAAATATCCAATCGGTGAATAAATCACGATCTGATTAATGGAATGTAAAGTAGACAGTAAAAATTACCAACCTATAGGTGATTACGTTCAATAAGAATGAATCATAAATAGTAAAATATGAACAAACAAGCAAAAAGTGTCATTTGACTATGTATAGAACAGTATCATTTTTAGAAAGTTTAAAAATAAGCAAAACTCAACAATACATTGTTTAGGGAAAATATAGGTGGAGTAAAAACTATGTTTTAAAGCAATAAAACCATTAGAAAAACAAAGCTTAGCATATCTGCTTATTTTGGCAAGGAAGACGAAATATGGCATCCAGGAGGACCAATCAGGTAGCTTCCATTAACTGTAACGTCTAGATACTAAGTTAATCTATGAGTTTTCAGGTGTACATTTTGCCATTATGCTGTATAGTTTAGCATGCATTGCATATTTTTTTCCTATATATTATGACCTAATGTTTAAAAGGAAACATTTTGAATATTTATATCACATGAAAAGATGTCTTCAAAAGAGTAATATTTAGAAAGCATTACAGAGGAGCTGCAGGTATAGTGAAGAGAGAAATTACCTAGATGCTATGTTTGGGTCAAAGTAACATAAAAGATAATAAAAATTGCGTAAGAGATGGATCTGTATAGGACAGCATCGCATGTCTTATGAACAGTTTTTGTTTACTTTAAAAATACATTAGTGCCCCAAGGAAAAGCCCATTTAAGCAATTCTAAAAATATTCAAATTCTCTATTAAATAGCTCTGCTGTGGAATTCGAATGATATTTTAATCTACTAAAATGTAGTTGGGGGTGTATTTTGATGCAATTTAAATTCAATAGAAATCTGTGTACGTGGCATGCTATTTTATTTTTCAGTGCTCTAGACTAATGCATCCATATAGGAAATGATTATATCACTGCATGTTAGAGTGGATAACATGTCTGAAAATAGTCAAAATATATGTAAATCAGTATTTCAAGTAGGACCTAATGGAACCATTTAAACAAGCTTGTTGTAGTTTGACCCATAATTGTACTTGTACCCCTGTGTTGTCAGTTTTACTTCCCACTGCTAGTTGATCACCAGAGGACATAAATAGTCATGGAGAGTATAATTGGTGCTGTATTGCCACAAGTAGTTATTTAAATTCAGCTTGTCTCTACTCCCTTGGAATCATGTGCATTAGTGATATTAAAGCTGTTGAAATAAGTAGATGCTTTGGAAATGTAATCAAATCTTTGAAAAGTGTTAGTTTTATTTTTTTGCTTCCTAGAATACTAACCTGGAAACCCTGTGTGTTTACATTTTGTAAACGCTAATGTTTAAGCCTGTTCTAACAAGCAGTAGATAATATGTGTTGTTTTAAGTACAGTGTTGTTTTGAAAATTAATGAGATTAAACATTCCATTAAAAAAAACAGAGATATTAGCAGCCCACTCTTGGATACTTTCAAGCAGGGTAGAATGGCAACTTTGTTTGTTGTTGTTAACCCAATTCAATATGATCCAGCTCTTAGATGACATCTACTTTATCATTATGAGATAAGAAACAAGCCTGTCAAACCAATTTGCCCAGGTCACCGTGTCCCTTTCAATCAGAGAAGTTGGGGCTGTAATGCCACTGACCCAGAACTATGCAGATCTTCATTAGCATAATGGCTGATCAACCTAATGAATTTTAATGCCATTAATGTTTCCCTATACCCAGAAGAAAATGTGGAAGGTTTGTCATGGGTAGATCCTCAGTTGAGATTTTCCTTTTTGAATTTCCTAGACTAAATGTCACTCACAGAAGCTCCATTCACTTATTCTAGCCAAGGTCAAGATTGAGAGGTACATTGCTAGAAAGTGAGGTGAAGACAACAGTCCAAAATATTCAACCCATGCTCTGTTCCATCCACCTTTGGGCTTGTGTCTACCTGAATTTAGGAAAAGCAAGGTTCTCAAAACAGTCATTTGGTCTTTAAGGTAGCAAGAAAGATAAGAATTTACGAGGTTATGACGAAGTAAAATATTCATCTGCCACACTGTTCTTTACCAGCATACCAGGGCAGGTAGCAGGCCTGTGACATAGCTCAAGAAATGCTAGCAGGAGGCTGACCACAAGAAGCATGTAAAATTAAATAAAGAGCAGGTCAGCATCGCCAGGTAGCTTCAGAACTAATAAAGGAAGGTGAGACATTTTCAAAGGCTGTGGAAGGAAAGAGCGCAAGACCAACGGCTGTTAGAGGCAGTGGTTTAATAGGAGGAAAAGGAGTCTTCTCTGCTCAAGATCTGCTTGAGCAAAAGCTGCCCTGGAAAGCCTGCAGCGTTCTCCCTGAACAAGTTGTCTTGGTAGACTCTGATAATGGAGCACTTGGATCTTGAATCTCAGACTTCGTGGGTAGGTCCTAACCTCTCTTTGTACCCTGTTTGTGTCCCTCTTGGTCCAAGCTGAGGTCAGACGAGAAGGCCACATGTTCTAAACTGACTCACTGGTGCACAGTGGGTTACTGCCTCGTGCCTCTTGAAGCTTTTCGTAACCCCTGCAGGTTAGCGCTGACCTTTCTCTTCTCCAGATCTCTGTTTTACTTTGTAGCAGTTATCTGGTTTCTGTTATAATTATTTTTGTCTTACCTTCCCTGTAAGATGTCAACCTCCTCGGGAGTTGGAATTATGGGTAATTTGTATATATACCTTGCACTACTCAGTGCAATCACTTGTTAAACTGAATAAAATTCATTACCAACCCCTTGAAAAGATATTAATCTGGTTTAATGATGATGATGAAGGCATTTGGATTTGTCTAGGTTCTTTTTAAGGTAAGGATCATTTATGGAACAGTCATATACCTGAGACCATAATAATATCCTTTCTCTGCTGCGTGTTATGTATAGCATGTAAAAATACTGATTAATCATTCTCTTTGTTAGCTAGACTGAAATATGCAGTGAAAATAAAAGATACTGCTGACATTTAACGATAATAATAATAAGCACGTAAGCGCATTCAATTCTATCAAGAGTTCTTTAATTGCATTATTGTTAATTTCCAGCAAGCCCCCAAGATCACTTTAATGTGATGTATATTTTAAGAGATTATCTTGCCCTTAAGGACCTTTTGGAGGGTCAGTATTGCCACAGTTGAAAAATTTATTCATAAGGCCACCTACATGATATTGCTCAGTCTTGGAAGACTTTCTGCAACAGTTGAGGCCTCAGAATGCTTAAAAAGATAAGAGTTAACAAGTTGTATTGCATTAGATTAGATTCACATGATTTATTTACCTTAGAATTGTGTTAGTAGGTTTTAAAATGATTGAGATTTATATTTTCCTCATGTCAGGAAGCAAGTGTGTCTCTGCTACACAAAGTCCTCAGGGGCCCAGGGGCCTTGCAGACATCCAAGGGTGTAGCCATCATTCTCATGTTCTAAGATGTCAAATGTCACTCAAGGTCCATGGACAATGACCAAGTGGCAAAGGATGGAGCACAACTACGTTTGAAATGACAGTCTTAGAAACCCAGCAGCACAGGACATTTCCACCTGCGTTTTATTAACCTAAACTAATGACATAGTCAGTCACACTGAACACAAAAGAACCTGGGAAAGGAGTTTTACTTTAAAAATGAATATATGTACTCAGATAAAACTTGGGGGGTTACTGTAGTGGGAGAAAATACTATGGGTATTAGAGGACACCTAGCAACCTCTGTCACGAAACAGTGCAGATTACAAAGAAGGTATTTAGAGAAATAAATTATGGACACAAGAGTAGAAGAAGCAACACAGTATTAACAGTTTGTTCAAATTGCCCTATTGGTCCTTACTTAATATCACTTCAAAGAGATATTTATTTACCAACATTTTGTAAGCATCATTGAGATGGGTACATTATCAGGGCTATTAGAAGAGCATTTAATAAACCAAATGAGAACAATATATAAAAGGCACTGTGGAAACCCAAGCGTGTAGTGTCCACCCACGGGAAGTAAACATTGTCCATGAGGCGTAGGCTGACCAGTGTATGAAGTTTTTGTGTTTTTTAATCACTTTTAAAGAGGCCAAGTGGATTGCAATAGATACTATTTTCCAGCATAGTTGCTTGAAGATATAAGTAAAACTATTAATATACTATTCAAATCACAGAAAAATTTTTCTTCGGGACTAGCATAAGAAATCTGTGATTTAACTTGCATTCAAAATTATGGGCAAGAAGCAGTTCATCTGCATGAGCTTTGTATCATAAATTATATTCTAATTGCCTAACCTGTCAAGTTTCTATACTACTAAATAGTCATCTGAAGGAAAGAGAAGAAAACCTTATTATATACTGAGCTGTATTTAAATGGATTGTCTGATAAGGCAAATTTTACAAAGCCAGCTCCCAAAGACTTATGGAAATGAATGAGTCTTCAAAACACACTCATGTATTTTATTGTAAATAAATTATAACTGGATTAAAAACAAACAATAAATAATTTATATTATTCTATTAATTTTATTTTGTATTTAAAAGTGCCAAAAATAAAGAAAACCACATTTCCCTTATTTTCATCATCCGTACCAAAAAACACATTTTATTTCTGATTCTGTATGCTGTAGTTGGGGTCTGTACAAAGTACATTAAGAGAGGTGCAGCCTTATTTTTCAAGAATTTAAAACCATTTTCAAGTAATAATTTTCATCACAGAAAATTATGGAGGTTTCAGTCATGTGCTATCTTTCTCTCGAATATCCTTCTTCAGCGTGCTCCAAACCCCTCTGCCCATTTTCCATCCCCATCACACACCTTTCTCTTAGAGCAAAACCTACTTAGTTTTCAAGTCCTCACTTACGTCAATCATGAAAGCGCTTTGTGCTGTTCCTGCTGGTAGCCACGCCTTCCTCTTTTGCCCTCCACACTGGCTTATCTGATCTGTCGTACAGCACATGCTTTTTTGTTATAGTACCCTGACTTCATCTTATCTCTCCTATTAGATGACCCATTTTCTGAGCACCAAATCACTATCTGATTAATTTTGGTGCCACCACCCCATGTAGCCCTGGGTACCCAAGTACATAGTGAATGCTCAAAAAATACAGTATCTGTGGATGAAAAAGAAAGTAACACTGGGTTAAATTGGCATTTTCATAAATTTATGTTTCATTTGTGGGCTTTTTTAGTTCCAAGGAGTTGATTTACTCTGAGCATTCCTTTATAATTATTTTACTAAGTTAGGTACTGCTCTCAGAGGTCAGAGAAGGGCTCTAACCTGTATTTTGGCAAATTTTAGTGTGAATTAAGGTTTTATTTGGAATAATAGCCCAGTCTACAGATGGGAAGTGACTGCTTATTCTGTGGCTCACCAAACCTTAGCAAGGAAGGGCTGAGCTAGGTACAGACTCTCTAACACATCATCGTCACCAGTCACCGTAAACGTAAATCAGTGTTGTCCCATAAGCACTTTGCATTTCCAGCACTATTTTAATAGTGTTTATTATTTTCTTCTCCTATCAAGTAATAAAGTACAATATGTTTTCTGGGGCCATCTACCTTGATGCTAAGCCCTCTCTATTGAAGCTTTCTTGCAAAGTTTGTAAGGAGCGTTAACAATTTCCAGTGTTAGAAGTTCCCAGGCGATTCTACTTCTTTGAAATTCTTCCAAAGAAACGCTTTTAGAACAAGATGTGAAAAGAACTTTAAATATCCTGGGGTAATTCAATACAAAAAAGAAAATGAACAAAACAAAGAATCCAACAAACAATAACAACAGCAAAATAAAACCCAAACAATAAATTATGCAACTTTCCAAAGGAAAGTAAATTTTATGAAGTTACATAACTTGAAATTTTGTCTCATTTTATAGGTAAACTTTGCTTTTCTAAAACATACTCATCTATGAGTTATGATAAATATGGTTTTAAGTATCATTACTGAGAATATTCTACCAATAATGAGAAAGCCTGTGAATAAATAACATGACTTTTAATTCACTTTTTATTCTATTGTACCAAAATAATGGTCAAATCTGTATTTGACTTCTGGCTAGAGTTTGTTCTTTTTGTGTAAAAAAAAATGCAATGCTAAATTCACTGGATTTCTTAAGAACTCATCAAATTTTGGCTTCAGTGCTAAAGCTATTTTTTTAAGTAAGGTTAGTTATTCCAGAATATGTTAGTCCATGTTCTTTGTTTCTTAGTTGCAACTGTCTTTATACTTCGACATACGTATGTCATCTTCGGGAACAGACATTATAGCATGGTAATAACCTTGCCAAGGACCGAGAGGTGTGTCTTAAAGAATTATAATCTCTTGTAACTCGATTTATGTGATTACTGTATAAAACAGGACTTGTTCAGCAATGATGGATGGCAATGCTGCAGGTATTGACTGATCTTTAGAAATATTTATATGACAGGTCCCTTCAGGTTCTGCACATGGAAGGGGAGAATAACTGCACACAGAAAAGAAGTGAATTGTGATTCAGGTTCTTGAGCAATGCACTTAATTATCATATTTCTTCCTTGCTCGGTCTAAAAGCTGAACATTTGCCAATGCAGTAGAAACAAGTGGCACTTAAATAAATGTCCTCTGCCCTTTTAGTGCATTACCTTTGCAAAAAACAAAGCAAAACAAAAAAACATATATATATATATATATATATATATATGTGTGTGTGTGTGTATATATATATATATGTGTGTGTGTGTGTGTGTGTGTATGTATGTATGTATGTACCAGCGATGCCAAAAAAATGTATACAAGTGGACACTTTGGTCAACGTTGCTCAAGCAGTAGTTCACCATAATCAGAAGCATCTGGAAGCTGATGGTAACCACTTTGAGCACCTCTTATAACTGCAGAAGTCAAGCGTGACTTACATTGAGTATTACAATTTTAATAGTTTTTTCCTTTCTTAAAAATGTGTGCACATTTTTTGGCACACTCTGTGTGTTTGTGTGTGTGTGTGTGTGTGTGTGTGTGTATAACATGTATATTACATATACATATATATATGATTTTGAAAAAATAAAACTGTCAGAATTATTTGAAAAGGTAAAGAATATATTTAAATCAAAACCTACTTTAATTATTTAGCTTCTAAACTCAGCCTGTTCTCTGATATATTTCTATTCTGGGAATTCTCGTCTGGAAATTGCAGACATATGTAGATGCACAAGCATAAGAAACTCACTTAGCTTCTGCTGACAATTCTGCTTTGTTTAGGGAATTCCAACTCTTGCTCCATGACAGCATATATTTCCACTTCCTTCTGTGGCTTTCTGTATTTCTCTGGGTGTTTTAGATTTTTAAAAATCTTGACTATAAAAATTTAATTTTCCATTAAATACTCCCTTTAGGTGACTATAAGAAAAACGGCTCGATACAGTTAAAGTTTTTCAGGAACATATACTTTAAAAATGTTTCATCGAATCAATTAAGCAAAAGCATAGTCACAGAAAAACAATCTGGAAAAACTAGAAAGTGTTTCTAAGCTTTAAATAAGTCAGACAAATATGATGTCATCAGAAAGCCTCTTTCTGCCTTTTGTCCCTTCTACCCCTTCAGAATTGACCCAGTGGGAGGGGAGTTCTCCAACCAAGGGTTGAGAAGGTAGAAAGCCCATAACTGCTATCTTCTTTTAATAGTCCCATTAATATTCTGTTCTGTATAACAATTAAAACACTAATGTAAGGGGAAGTTTTTTCACCTTTGAAGCAGGGGCCCACTGAAGGCTGCCTACTGGCTTAGAAAATTTAGGGCATTGCCTTTATCTCCTTCCCGTATCTCAAGCTTTTACCCCCTTTTCCACCAGCTTGTGAACTAAGAGTTTTGATCTCAGCAGAGTTGCAGAAGGATGGAGAGGGGCAAGCGGAGAGCAGAGGTAGGAGAACTCATGACTGGAAAGATGGCTTTGTCTTCCCTGGGCCTGACAGATATTTAATCTCTCTGTGGGCTCCTGAACTGAGGTCCTTCCCCTGAAATTCCCTCAGTCTGGATGAAAGTGTCTCTGTTCCAATTGGTTGTTTACTGTTTCCACAGCAACTAGGAATTTACCAATCCACACCCAGCTTTGAATGGCTGAGTGTGCATTGCCCCTTTTGATAACCCCATTGTATAGAACTCTGTGTTCCTTTCCTTAAAAACAAAACAAAACAACCTAGGAATGAAAGCTAATTCTGACCCAGCAGCCTCTCTCCTTTAGTCCAGCACCAAAGCAGTTAGCAAGCATCGTTCCTGATAGGTTCCTTTAGTAGAAGGTGGACTCTGGTTCTTTCTATCTCCCAACTACAGGAGAATATATGAGTATACAGGTTTTCCAAGTGGTCCCGTTAAAGGCTCTTTCCTGACATGTGACAAAGTGGGGGCACCCTGTCTTCCTCCTTGGTGGAAACAGTGGGGCTCACTGCACAACTCTTTCCAAATCTCCTCTGCAAATCTTACATTTCATACCTATTTTCCCAACCGTGATGTATGCTTGAAGGAGGTGAGGCAAAACTGGTATTTTGTTTTTATTTATCTGTTTTGACATTTTTGCAGGGTATGAAGGTGTTTGTACTTATCTGCTACCTCCTGCCTCAGGGTCTAGGCTGAAATCCATTTTAACATTTTGTTGAAGTAAATATAATCCACTGCACTTCAACCACTTAGCAGCAGTTTTATTTTTTTGCAAGCATCCTAAAACAGATCAAATTCGAAGAGGAAGAGGAGGTTCATATGTTGAATGTATGTCGAGTGATTTTTCTCCAATTCATAGTTTATTTATGATATAAAAATTAAATGCCATGTCCAGGATAAAGTAACAATAATTCATGCTAGTATCGCCAAGTTTTATGTTATGACTTGAGATTACAAATGCATCTCTAAAGAAAGAGACAGCATTTCTTGGCCGTGGCGGAGAAAGCACGTGACACTTCTGTGTATTCGTTTTAGACACTCTTAAGACTCACAGTCTTTTCCACGTGGGTTTTTAAATTTTTCTGATCTTGTTTCCCCCTTCCTCCCTCATTCTCTCTTTCATTCTTCCACCTTTCCTTCCCCTCTTGCCTTCACCTTTCTGCATTTTGTCCTTTTTCCTCTTCTTTATTTACTTTTGCAGATGATGAAACTTGCATACCATTCCATTCACGAGTCTTCAGGATTCTCTATATTTAGTTTCTACTCAATCCTGAGGCTCCCAGCTCAATAAAAAGACATCCAGGCGTTCCTACATATACACCATGAGATCCACTTTGTATGAAGTCTGCAAAATTTGGGGTGGGGAGTAGAGAGGAAGCCATGTTAAACAATAGAAATAGAATTCAAAATAATTAATATAAAATTAAGTTCAGGACGTTGGAAGGGCCCTTTCCTTGCAAGTGAGGGGCTATGAGTCTTCATTAACGTCACAGCACACCCGCCTCTGCAGCCGTATGTTAAAAGCCTTGAAAAATCCTTTGCTCCTTTCTTCTTTCTAAAATAGTCATAATTAGGTAGCTGCTGCCCTATGTCTTTCCTGTGGGTTATATAAGAATAAATAATGAAAGGAACTTGTTAGTTCATATCTTCAAGATCTGATTCTTAAGTAGGTGTTAAATGCAAAAGCTACATCTCGGTAATTAAGGAACTCTTTTGGTATGCACAAACATATGATAGTGTACAAAAACACAATCTTGGCTCATTCAACACCCCCACACTTATATAACTTATAATGCTGCCAAAGTAATATTACTATGTCTCTTAAAATAATTCTTTCGTTCAAAACATGCAATACATAGAATAATGCTTGAGTTCTTAGACAGCTCCTTATTATGCTAGCACAATGACTTCAATGCAGTGAAATGTAGATTGCGTTAGCTTTGTATTGTTTCATTATTATTTTCCATAAACCTTAAAATTAGAACCTCAAGAACATGGGTCTATTTTTATCATTCATTGAAAAAAGCCTCCGCGTTGCCTCATATTGTAAATAACTACATTTACGATGCTTGTCCCTCCTGTTATATTTGATGGCAGTTAATTGTTAGTTGGTTTTAATTATACATCATAGTCTTTGCTCTGGAGATGATCCAAAGAGTAGATCATCTTGGTGTGTAATTTACTGAAACAGTTTCTAGGCAGCCTGCCATGCTGAAGACAATGTGGCACAATTGTCGTTAAAATTAGAAAAATATTGGTATACATGTTTGAATTAGGGATTAGGGAGTGGCTCTATAAATTATAGAAACCTCTGCAAGGTATGACTAAGGTTCGAGTTCAGCCAAAGGCCTACTTTCTAATTGTCATCACATTTCATGGATGCACGCTGTGTACCTGTACTAAGACTGACAAATACTGCTCCTGCTGGTGAAATCCTGGATCACTCATGAATATTGATAGGCTCTTTTTTAGCAGGTGAGTAGGTGGCTAAATATTGTTAGCATCTGGATATTGGATAACACACCGAGAAATAGTGTCCCAGTACAAGATATCGAGCACTTTAGTATTTTAAAATAAAGGGCTCAAATTCTGGTTAATATTTTCTTCCATTAAAGATCACATGTGATGCAATTTTAAAAATAGCAAAAATGCTTGGGCAGTATTTAAAAGTCATAAATTTATTCTCACAAAGTATAAAGTAACTGCTCTGCGAGCTACCATTGACTGCTATCATTACACATTATTTTGTATTATTATTTTGTTTTTGAAACTTGGCAAAAATATGTCAGACAAAGACTAACATGAGCTGGCTGCAGATAAAAACAATATGCACTGTTTTGAAATAAAAGACACGTCTTCCCTCTTCTTCTCCTTGACATCTATCTTAGAAATATTCAAAACCAAATCTCAGGGCAGGGAGCAAAAGAAACAAAACAAGACAGAAACAGAACTTGTGTTTGCTGAAGTATAGCATTCAGCTGCAAATATAGTCCTGAAAACCTCAATCAGTTTTTATTTGAGTGTTATGCCAAAGCAATATTCTTGTATAGTAAAATTATGAAAGCATAGAGAAACTGCACATTTATAATAAAACAACAACCAGAAAAACATAGTTTTGTTTTTTTCTAAAATCAAATTATATCGTGTCAATCAAAAATCTAATTTTCAATAAAGCCTCTTGCCCTGAACCTCTGCCAGCTCACACAGCTATTGACTGGCCCTGCCGAAACCCAGAGAGATTAGAATGATATGTGAATAGCTAGAGAAGTGTTAAAAACTCTGGACTGAGAGTCAGTACAACAGATAAATGAGTAAAAAGTCCTGATAGAGAACAGTCAGCTTGTAGGAACTGGCCTGCTTCCTCCTGTCTGGTTTTACCCACCATGCACTGCCTGGATGCTACCTGCCCTTATAACATTTACTCCTCATTTAAGCTCTATGATAAAAAACAAAAAACAAAAAAACACATTTGACCTTAAAATCAATTTTCTTATCAAGAACATCAGATAAATAATTTTCTTTTAAATCTTTTATTCTTTGATAGTAATAAAAGAATTTTAAAAGTCATTTCACATTATATTTGCTTCCAATAATGGAAACTAATTGTTGATTGGAAGCCTTCAACAGGAAAAATGGTGATCTTGCCTTCTCTTTCAAACTTCTGGGGTTTTTTTAAATTATTTTTCCCCTGAACTTTGGACATAAGAAGAAATACATGAACAAAGAAGACATTTTTTAAAACGAATAATATGGGATTCTAGTTTTATTTCATAAGTACTAAGCTTAATTCATGTGCCATGAAATGTGCTGGGTACACAAAAATAAGTATGATTCATACCCTTCAGCAGCTTATAGACAAGGGCAGTGGCTGATTAATTGGATTAGAGCAGCATACTAAATGATGCCAAGATCATAGATTCCACTTATGGACCAATTAGCTTGTCTTTGTTCTATGGCCACAGATTGCATACCGATTAGATGCTTCCATGGCTTGGTGCATTTCTGCTCTATCTCTTGCCAAAAGGAATTTGAAAGAGCATACAGCAAAGACGTATAGAGTACAGAAACCCAGCAAAAGATAATAGAAAAGGTTTTTAGAGACTGTATTTCATAAGGCTATTCAAATGTACAAACATTCATTTCTGTTTTAGCCTATGAAACACATTGAAACCAAATGCACTGATTAATTCAGTAATCTGGAAAATATTTAAACCTGTAAAATTATTTTAATACAGTTAAACAAGTTAACAATTCTCTAATTTGTTTATTAGACTCGAAGCCTTAAACATAGAATCTAGATATAGGGTAACAGATACAAATATACAGAGATAATCATTTGCAGAATAGAGACTTCTTAGTTATAGATAAACTATCTGTAGAGCAAATTTCCCACAATAGGATTATCAGTTAAATCCTTTTTAATTTTCTTATCTACATTATTTGCATGTCTTCAATTATTGTTAGAATCATAATAATCATCGTTTTATTTATTCATTTTCTGAGGCAGCCACAAACAAGAAAAAACTAAGAATGGAATTTCTGACTAAATCCAGAGTTTGCATATATGCATTTATATATACATTACATAGTTTATATGTGTGTGTATATATATATATATATATATATATATGTACAGTAAAACCTTGGTTTGTGAGCATAAATCGTTCCAGAAACAAACTACTCGTGTTGCAAGACATTGCTTGTTTTCCAAGTTAAAATGTATTAGAAATGTTTGCTCGTCTTGCAGAACACTCGCAAACCAAGTTACTCGCAATCCAAGGTTTTACTGTATATAGATAGATAGTTTTATAATAATGAATTAACCAGTTGACTGAATTGGTTCAGTTAATCATTTATTCAAAACGGTTATTTGGACATTTAGTAAGAACATACATGACCATGAACCTTACCTTATTCTTCATCTAATACATTATGTTAAACGTTTTAGGAAAATAGTTTTCCTTAGTTTTGTTCTTCAAGAGCAGGGACTTAAAAAGGATAGCAGCTTCGAGATGTTGGATCTAGAACAGATCTTTTTATGAACAGGATTTATAGTTATTTACCAAACTTGTGGAGAAGAGGAACATCTGTTGATTTTTCTGTACTAACGTATGTGGGAGAAACTTCTGATTATGCTCAGCATCTGTCCTCTCCTTCCTCCTTACTAATACTGCACTAATTTGTAGCTGGACTTAGGACCACATGGAATAAAGACTGCGTCTTTCAGCCTTCCTGCAGTTACATGCGACCAAGAGATGAAGTGCTGGCCAATGGGGTGTAAGCGGGAGTCTTGAGGGTGCAGTTTATAAGAAATTTCCCTTAAGAGTAGTGGCCTGTCCATTTTTCTCCTCTCTGTTGGTGGGAAGTCACAGCTGATGACTAACAAGTCAACAGTCAGTTATCTTGAAATATGAGGTGACCTTGAGAAGGGGAGCTCACATCTATAGAATATCCAGATACAATCTTCCTGGATTCCTTATCTCATAGGGCTCCTATTAGCCCTATACCTCTTATGTGGATGTTTGGCCAAAAAGAAAGACATTTTTTCCCCAGGTTTATTAAGAAATAATTGACATGCATCACTGTTTAAGTTCAAGGTATACAGCATGATGGTTTCATTTACATATATTGTGAAACGACCACCAAAATAAGTTTAGTTAACATTGATCATCTCATATAGATACGATAAAAAGAAGAGAAAAAAAAATGTCTCCTTGTGATGAAAACTCTTAACAACTTTCCGGTGTATCATACCGCAGTGTTAACCATAGGCGTCAGGTTGTACATTACATCCTTAGTACTTATTTTATAATTACATATCCATGCATTATTTATTTTATACCTGAAAGTTTCTGCCTCTTGACCCCCTTCACCTATTTCTTCCACCTGAATTACCCTCCCCAGAAATATATTATTTTCTTATATAAGGCATTGTATTGTTTTAGATGTTTTTTACTTGTATTTCAAATTAATTATATTTAAACAAAATATAAAAAATCATTTTTAACATAACATGGCAGAGTTATTATATATGTTTAAGTGATTTTCAGAGTGGCATTTCATATACATGAGCTCAGTGACGGTAGATGTCAAATATTGGAAAGTTTATTTTGAAGCTATATTGTCCTAATTTAATAAGCTTTCTTGCTTTAGTGTTGCTAAGTGTAATATTAAGAGTCTATATTGCTCCTTTGATCATTTTAATGAAATTCAGATTTTTGTTAGCTTACATGCAAACTAAGGCACATTTGGAAGATTTTAATTAGCCTTTTATTAAAAAACAAAAATCATCACCAGAAAGAATTAGCTCTTTTCTTCCTCTTTTTAAAAACTTGTTTTTTAATAGTTATTAGAACAAATAAAAATTATTTCTTATAATTAAAAAGATCATTTTCTATTATGAATATCATGTCCTTAGCTGATATGCACAGTTTTAAATTCTATTAGAAAGTCTTTTTTTTTAAATCAATTGTAGTTATTTCTGTTATCTGGGATCTGAGATTTCCAATCAGAAATAAGTATTTAACACTATCTGAATCTCTAAATAATAACTATTATTTTTTATACCATTCAAAATGAGTTGATAGATTTTGAAGGTTTTAAAATCAAAGGAGGTTTCTAGAAATTTGGTTTCAAGGAAGTAGCCGTGGATATAACTCTTCCATTCATTCAGCCCTCTGGCTTCGACACATTAAGAGTAAAGTGGAATGAAAGAAAATATAAAAATTAAATTACATCTTCTGAAATGATTGCTCTAGCAATCTTTTTCTAATGGTCTTTCACTAATGGTCTAAAAGTTGACAGATGTTAACTAGACTTATGGCGGTGATCATATAAATATCACAACATTCTGTTGTACACTGGAAACTAACATTATGTTATATGTCAATTTTACCTCAATAAAATATAAATTAAAAGTAAATGAAGAAATAAATAAAAGGAGGCCCAAGTGAAAATCTATCTGAAAATCCACAAATGCCTCATTTCAAAATGCCTATTTTAATTGTTCTCCAGATTCTGTAAATTACTTTAAAAATTGATCTCAACAATGTGTAAGATCATTGTCCTGAACTATAGAAAGCCTATTCTGCCACAGAAATTATATATATTTTTTTCTTCCAACTTGGCAGCATCTACCAGTATTATCACCAAGCAAAGTAGATGAATCCACTTTGATCCTTCTCCAAATACACACTCTCAACATGGAAGTTATTTATTTTTCCTGCGATAATCCCTTTTAAAGAAAGGTCTGAACAGGTTGTGCCCTACTGTTTCCAGATACTGACACTGAATAAGTATTAGATACAGTTTTGGACCATGGTAAAATAGTAGACACCAAAAAAATATTAGAAACAAAACATATTTGTGAATATACATGTGACATAAACTGTCAAAACATGAAAGACGTGTTTTTACCAAGAAGTTATCAAATCAGCATAAGGAATGTACTGATTAAAATTTTTATTTTACTTGTAACTATAAATTTAATGTAAAAATATTATGGTAACTGTCACAACCAAGAGGAGCCTAAGGAAAAAATGTTGACTAAATATAATATGGTAGTCTAAATGGGATCCTGGAGCAGAAACAGAATGTTAGGTAAAAACTAAGGAAATCTGAATAAATTATGGGCTTTTGTTAATAATAATGTATCAATATTGCTTTATTAATTATTACAAATATTTCACATTAATATAAGATGTTATCTATAGGGGAAATCAAGCATAGAATGTAAGGGAATTCGCTACACTCTTTGCAATTTCCTATAAACGTAAAACAGTTCTAAAATGAAAAGTGCATTTAAAAAAATGCATAAAATATTATGTTATCCAGAGATAGGTATTCAAGAATAATCTCTTATCCAAGATTGAAATTGTCACTTCAGTTTACGAACTACACAGATATCAAACTTTTTACCTCTTTGGCCATACACTAGAGGAGTCAGATGGCTTGTTAACAGTCAAATCACATTTTAATTTTTTTTCATGTTGTTTACTGACTTTTATTATATTTGTGCATGGAATGGCAGGTGTGCCTTCACATAATAATAAGTTGCTGCAATAGCATTAGTTTTGTTTCTTTCAATGCAACATAAAATAGTCCAGTTGCAAAAGTATTGCCAACTATGGTCATGTACTTAAAATGGATTTTACCTCTAATTAAGAAAAGAATTCCCACAATTATTTCAGTAAGGTACACAATACATGGAACTCAATGTTTTCACGCCACCTAGGATAAGCTTTGGTTCTTGCTTCTAGCCAAACACTTTCTAAATCGCAGGAGCTGTGGGATAGCTTTTGGGGTGAAAATACTCGCTCCTACATTGGCCCTCCCAGTCAAACCCTGCAAGAAGCCAGTCCTTTTCTCTCCTCTCATTTTGGAGCTTTAGTATGTGAAGTGTAATGTTTATGCTTTCCTATATGACAAAATCCCCTAGGACGTGCATCACTGGCATTAAAGTTCAGGCTAAGAGGCCTTCAATCTCTCCTAACCTGAAAGACCCCCATGTCAGTGAAATAGGTGAGGAGTAGCATATGAGGGTAGCATGTTCGAGCTGCTAGAGATAGCCAGGTAATGTTCTAAGTACTCTACATATGTTAACGTTCATGTTTAACAAACTCTCTGAGGTGGGCAGGCACTATTACTAATTTTAGAGAAGAAGAAACTGAGACCAGAAATTTTAATTCACCTACCCAAGATCACCAACAATTAAATATTAGAGCCAGGTGTTGAACCCACATAGCCTGATTCAAAATTCTCATTGAACATTGCGTCCCAGAATCTTGTCAGTATCAATCTTGAAAATATTGAGGAAAGCATTGTTTGGGGAACTTCAAGACCTAAATTCAAACCCAACTTTAACTAAAAGTCCTTAAAGCACTTCATCTCAATTTACTATTAATAACTGTATACAATTTAACTAGATGCCAGTTTCCCAAAGATTGATTAGGGTAAGGTGATTGATATATTTGACATCATGTCTTTTAACAACTCTCCATAAATTTCAAAAATACGTAATGAGCTCTAAATTCTTTCAACATTCAAAATGATTTGATTACTGCAGTTTTGAAAATATTGATTTCTAGAATGTTTTAAGATGCTGGACATCCCTTTCACAAATGACAGATTTAGTCATACTAATCAGATTTCTTTACTTCAGCTTCTGTCCCCCATATCAATTCTTCACACAGCAGCCAGTGAGTTCTTGAAAACCTGAATCACCCCTCTAGCCACATCTTAAAAGGTCTCTTCATTTTCAGAGAAAAATCCAAATCCTAAGATGTTTCCTAAGGCCTCACATGATTCAGCACCCATCCCTATCCCCATCGCTTTCTGTCTGTCTGTCTGTCTGTCTGTCTGTCTGTCTGTCTGTCTGTCTCTCTCTCTCTCTCTCTATCTCACACACACACACACACACACACACACACACACACACACACACACACACACTTCTAACTACTGATTCCCTTGCACACTCTCTACTGATTTCCCTAGTGTCCTTGAACTATTGCTTGAGCAAGCCAAGAACACTCCAAATCAGGGTGTTATACTTTCTCTCTGTGGAACACCTTTTCACCTGGAGAGCTCTTTGGCTCATTCTCACTTTCTTCACATCTCTTTTCCCCAGAAAAATGACCTTATCAAGGAGACTTTCCCCAAATCTCCCTTCACCTTTTGCATAGAAACCCTGTGCTTCGCTTTGCCTCCAAAGGTTTATCACCATCCAAAATTATTATATGCTTAGTAAATTATTTTATTTTTATTTGTCCTGTCCCCCAAGTATGTGATCTTCTTGAAGGCAGAAACTAGTATTGTTAAACTGAATAGCTCCAGCACTCGGTCCATCATAGAATATTCAGTAGATATTGTTGAATGAATGAATGAATCTAAAAAGTTGTGTAACTTAAACAGTGTGTAGTGGGATATACTTATCAATAATATTTCTTTTCTTGGTGATTCATATTCTACATTCCAAGAATGCTTTCTACATGATTTAAATACAGTAAATTTTTACTATCTCATTTTCTGCACAACAGAGACCAGTGGCTTTAAATTCTGATAATGTTATTTTTTATTGGTGGGACTATGTGTGAACGTGTTTGCCCTTTTTAAGATTGTGTTCTCAACTGTAATATGGAGATAATAGTACCCATCTTTCAGATTTCAGTGAGGAGAGAATGTGTGTAACATATTACATTACTCATATGGAAATGTCAGTCTAGTATACAACTGTTCATCATTGAGAGCATTTATACCCCAACAATAGGACCCCAGCCCATTTGTATTATATGATGAAAGCCTCACTGCCCCAAACCTGTCACAAATGGAATTTCTCCAGTTATACTTCCTTTTTATTCAAATGATTGGAGCAACCTGAGATAAATTGCCTTTGCCCTACCCCAGATGTGTGAATTACCAATTAGTATTATTTATTCATACCAATGCCTCCCTTCATTGACATTGAATAATGGAGGCGTAGGAAGATCAACAATCCCATGATTCAATTCAATTTTCAAAGCAGAGCACCAACCTTCAAAAGAAGAAAGAAGAATTAATGCATTTCAATAAACACAAGTACAAAATTGTTATCTACATTGGAAATTCCTAAGGATATTAATGAAAAGTATAGATTAAAAATAGGATAGAATAGTAAGCAAGAAATATTGTGAATATATATATAGTTTATTTTCTTATAAATATTAGATATTAAACATTAATTAAATATAAATATTGAAATAGTGTATATTGTGGTAAGTTTTTTCCAAATCTTTAAAAAAAATTAATAAACAGAAAAATGTCATTGAATTTATCATGCTGCATTAGCATCACATTAACTTCTTCTAACCTTCAGAAATTAGGAAAAGGTAGCAATTATACTCTTAACAATTTGCTTTAGAATCAACTAATTAATCATACATTGCCCATGGCACTATTAACTCATTAGTCATGTGGGGTTTCATTATAAGGAGCAATATGTAGACAGGTTCATTTAGGTAATCTTTTCTGAATGTTGATGAGGTTATTTGTAAATGATACATGCATGCTAGGATCAATTATAACAAATTAGTAAGGAGGTTTTTTTTTCCTCCTTTTTTATAAAGGCAGGAAAAATAGAGACTGTCTAAACCAACTAAGAATTATAGTTTTGAGATGTCTTTGAAATTTCTTGAAAGTGAATGAATGAAGCCATTTCTAGTGAAACCAATTTTTATATCTTAATCTATTACCCTGAGCAGCTCACAAAATTCTAATGACTATGCACACACATTCTGAAGCATGTTTTGAGAAATTCACATTTAGAAAGTCTTAACCATAGAAAACTTTGAAACCAAATCATACAGGCAATCGATAATGACACTACATCACTATTTTTCTTCTCACACATGCAAAAAAAAAAAAAGTTTGGTTTTTAGTACTTAATTCACTCAGCTATTAAATTATTTTTGCCACTTATGATACAGATTTAGGTTGTATCTATGTGAAGTTAAAGAATTTTACATTTTTATAGACTTAGGTATTCCATTTTTAACAACAAATCATTGGACTGATTTATTTCAAAGAAACGACCCTCCAGGTTCATTAAGTTAATGGAATTAACCAATTGCTTTGCTCAGTGGTTCTCAACCTTCCTATCGCCATGACCCCTTAATACAGTTCCTCATGTTGTAGTGACCCCCAACCATAAAATTATTTTCGTTGCTACTCTATAACTGTAATTTTGCTACTGTTCTGAATCGTAATGTAAATATTTTTTTGTTTTCCGATGGTCTTAGGCGATCCCTGTGAAAGGGTCGTTCGACCTCCAAAGGGGTCACAGGTTGAGAACCGCTGCTTTAGATGGATAAAGTAGATGAGTACAAAGATGTAGAGAATCCTTGTTCTATTTTAAATAATTACAGCACTTGAGTGTTATTTATTTTTTCTAACTGCCAATTCTTTGTGTATCCGTTTGCACATGTAAATATAGGAAAATGTGTTGTTAAGATAAAATTTACAATTAATGTGAAAATTTTATTTTAAGAAACCAGTCAAGTGATTTAAAATATCCACCCACAGGCTTTATGAATGAAAACTTCTATATACTTCAGGTGTTTTGATTTAAACCATACCCCTATTCTAGCAAAATACACAGGCTAAGATTTAATGTGTTATTACTATTTAAACCCACTAATGAGCCTTTAAATGTGACTTCGTTAATAGTTATGGCTCAGACGCTGCCCTTAAAGGCTTCTGTGGCTTCCATTGAGGTCAATGGGACACATACTGGAAGGACTAGGCAATTGATATAATGGTGATTTATTTTTTTAATTATTTTTTTTCAGTTACAGTTGATGCAATATTATTTTATGTTTGTTTCAAATGGACAGCATAGTAGTTAGACGGTTATGTAATTTATGCAGTGATCCCCCCCAATTAGTCTAGTACCCACCGGGCACTATGCAGAATTGTTGCACCGTTATTGAATATATTCTGTATGCTGTACCGTAATGGTTATTTTTTAATCTATAGTGCACTCGTAGGTTCCTGGAAAAGATGTTGCAAATATAAGTAATGGAAGTTAAATCTGGTTTTCACATTAAAAACCTGGTATGATTGAAGGCTTTGCCCATGACTGATGCCTGCTCATATTCTTACCTGTCCACACCAGAAACCCAGAAGGCAAAGAATGCTTTGTAACTGTCAAAGGTATGAAAAAAAATGTCAAAATAACATGAAGCCAGTGGTGAAACAGAGTCATGGTTCAGTTTTCTCAAAGACAGTATATAAATTGCAAACGCCAAAGTTATAAGCACCCCAGAAATAAATGTCACACTATGCCCAGGGGACTGATAGCTACTTCTTATGGATTAGATCAAATATTACAGCTATTCTATTATAATTTAAATTTCTATTATAAATATTAATAAATTATACTTAAATAGTAAATTCAGTACCCATCATGTACAGGTTTTTTTTTTGTAGTTGTTAAAATTTATTAAGGTGACAATGGTTAGCAAAATTACATAGGTTTTAAGTGTACAAGTCTGTAAACATCATCTATAGATCACATTGTGTGTTCATCACCCAGAGTCAGTTCTCCTTCCATCACCATATATTTGACCCCCTTTATCCTCGTCTACCACCCCTTCCCTCTGGTAACCACTAAACTATTGTCAGTGTCTATGAGTTTTTGTTTGTTTGTTTCTTTTTATTATTATTATTATTATTATTATTATTATTATTATTATTATTATTATTTTATTTATCTGAGCCACCCTGCCACCTGGTGGCAGCTCAGCTTGGGCAGGGAATCGAACCGGCGACCCTGTTGCTCAGAGCTCGCACTTTTGAGCGAGCTCTTAACCAACTGAGCCACTTGGCCAGCCCCTTTGTTTCTTTATTTGTTTGTGTTGTTCGTTGGTTGCTTTCAGTTTTATATCCCACATATCAGTGAAGCCATATTGCATAGCCAGGTCTGAGTTCTCTCCGTTCCTGTCCCTTCCCCTCCCTCCAGTGGAGCTGACCTGCTCATCTTTCCTACATATGCTCCCGCTTCCCGGCCTCCTCCGCCTCCTCTTCTATTTTTCTGACCTGCAATCTCACGTCACATCAAAGTTATCGTTCATGGCCCAGTGGACATGCACGCATTTTGTGAAGCCTTCCTGATCTCTGCATCTGCAAGTGTGTGTTCCTCTCTGAGTTTTTATTGCTGTATCAGTCAGGACCCAGTCAGAAAACAATCAATGCCAGTGGTTTTACCAGGGAGAATTTAATTAGTAATGTGTTTAAACAAGTGTTTGAGGGCAAAAGGGAGCAAGGAACCCTGAGGTTATGGAGGCAGTAATTGCAGGAAGGAGACGTCCCTAGGGCTGGGAGAACCAAGGGGAGAGGTTGGGATTCTGAGAAGCTAGAAGTTCAGGGGGAAGGGCCCTATGAAGCTGGGACCTACCCTTTACCAGCGGCTGTGCTGTGCGCTGGTGGTGCTGGGGAACTCAGAGGAGGTCGCCCCCCTGCCGCACAAAATTAGGACTTGGAATTCTGAGAATGAGGTGTCCCAGCTGCCTAGGGCTTCTATCCACTTCAGGGACTGACAGGGAAATGGAATAGGTGAAAAGTCAATTCCTGGGGTGGTGTTGATAGGAGCAGGAAGCATAATAGTCAAGTGTCATATCCCTTATCCCTCCTTCAGCCATCTTTTCTCTTGATTGGAAAAAATTAACAGGGAGCCAGCTGACAAAGGAGATGCCAGCTCCAGCGTCACAGAACAGCTTCGAAGAGTAGATTTGACACAGGAATAAAAACTTAATAACCAGCACCTTAGAATTTTAATGATACCTCTTTCAGATACTTAGCATTTTCTTCCTTCTAATGTAGTGTTCTGTATTATCTTATCTTTTATCAGTCTCTTAAGATCCTTGAAAATAATATCTGGATAGGATTCATATTTTGATCTTGTGAATTTTAATTAATATTGTTAAATAAATAAATAATTCCCCCAAATCAAAGACCTTTCCTTTTCAATTGTAAGTACTGAATGTCTTATTATCAAAGATCATTAGAAAATTGTTTTTTCTTTTACTTGACACTTTAAAATTTTCTAGGACTTCATTGAGTATGCTTATGATAATACATATATCCAAACAAATACACACACTAGAGTGATCTTTTTAAAATTAATCCTGTCATAGTTTACGTAATTATGCAAATATTGCTTCAATTTCTCAAAAGATTTATTGATTCTCTGTCCAGCCATACCCTTTTCTCTTTGCTCCCCTAAGGGAAAAAGAGAATGGAACCCCAGAAAGAGAGAATGGAACCCCAGAAAGAGAGAATGGAACCCCAGAAAGAGCCTGACGGCGATCCAAAGCCGAGCTAAACAAAGGAAGAGGCTGTGTAGGCTAGGGCATGAGAAAGCTGCAGAAGAAACTGAGGTTCAGGATTAAAAAGCACAAATTAACAGTTGGGAATATAGTCAATAATATTGTAATAACTATATATGGTGTCAGATGGGTGTCAGATGGGTTATCATAAGGGTGATCACTTCGTAAGGTATGCAAATGTCTAATTACTACATTTTACACCTGAAACTAATATAATAATATTTTTTTAAAAGATGAAGATTTTTATACTACTCACATCCAGAAATGATTTCCTGGCACAAGTCTGTATATACACTGCCTGACTTTCCAAGGGCTATAAGTTAAGCTCATGAGGGTGAGTTGGCTGAACTCCATTAATATAAATAGTCTGTATTTAACTTGACAGAAGATGGAAACTCTGCTGTTGACCCACAAATACATACCCACAAACACAAAATACACATATGTAGATGCAAACATGTGGGCCCTTACCTGGTACACCTCAGAGCTTCAGGAAGACTTAATGGATAGAAAGGTTTTACAATGAGGTCTTTCAATAACAGCTATCTTGTACAGGCTCTAATGAAATGTTGCATAAAACTCTACATAAAACTATAGGTTCTGAGGTTGTTCTGAGAAATGTCAAATCAGCATTATAACTCGTCAAAATTTCATTCGCTCCAAAGGAAACCATTCGTTCCAGTGAAATAATTTTATGTATAGCATGCCAGGTTCTAATTTACAAAACAATGGTACACTGGGAATTGATTATTCATTTTAGAAATTATTGACTACACAATTGCTTTTATTGAAGTAACCTCATTGCATATTTAAGAAGCAATTCCATTTATCAAAATTGGATTTGCACACAACTTTAGAGGTAATGTTTTTTTGTGAATTGATCTGAATTGCGTGAGGCACAATCATAGTTAAAACTGATGAGCGTTAGACTTTGTTAATGATCTACTCAATATCCCTTTTGAAGAAAATACGAAAAGTGTTATTCTCAGTATAGTTGTTGAGTCAGAACTTGGTCTTCTCTATGTATTTCTGTAATTGTTTTTCACAAATACTATCCATAGCTGAAGTTCAAGTTATAATTAATATCAGTAAGCTGTGAAGTGACAGCAAAATCACTATTTAGTATCTTATTGCTAGGAGAAGCAATGCAGCTTAGTAGTAAAAAAGCACAGGATTGGGGTTGAAATACAATCTCCTTCATTTACTACTTATGTGACCTCAGACAAATTATTTAATTTATCTGAACCTCTCAATGTACAAAATAAGGAGACTAATATCCATCTCTTAAATTGGTGCTTAGCACATAATTTCAATAACAGGGGAGCTACTATGAATACACCGCTATTGTCAGGATTAACCATTTTTTATCTGTCTTCATTACACATTTATAACCTGTGAATAACTTATAAGATATTTATTATAGGAGTGCATTTAAATATAAATCCTCTTGTATTTCATAAACAGTTTTTAATATCGTATTTCTCTCCTTACCTGAAATCTCAATGTGCTGGTTAAATAACATATTTTTAAACTTTCTATGTTAGTATGAGCTACAGGTCTTCTCGGAAGATTCAAGCTTGCTTTTTGTTCCCTGCAGGCATGCTGCTTTCTGCCATTTAATAGTTGCGTGTTCTGTGGGCTCTGCAAAGTTCAAGAGTATACAGTTATCTGTGCTTTAGAAAGAGCTTTTTAACTAGGCATCTGTGTCCCCGTCTCTACAAAAAATGAGCATCAGGTCTAGGAATTAAAAAATGTCCAGGAAGGGCCAGCCAAGTGGCTCAGTTAGTTAAGAGCTCGCTCAAAGAGGTTGAGCTCTGAGCAACAGCGGTTCGATGCCTGGCCTGAGCTGAGCTGCTGCTGAGCTGCCAACAGGTGGCAGGATGGCTCAGCTAAAAAAAAATTTAAAAATAAGAATAAATAAAAATAAATAAAAAATGGACAGGAAATTGCACTTATGTAGCCTAATGCTAGGCCCTTTGTGTGTTATCTCATGATCAAAATTTATTATTCTGCTCTAATATTTTTCTAAGGCAAATCTATACTATCCTCTCCCTCTAAAAATTATTTCCTGGCAAAAGAAATTTGACTGACAACGTAGTGTCAAGTCAATAATTTTCATTATAAAAACATTTTTTTAACATTTCACTTCAGACATTGAGGGAACTAAAGTAACCTAAAAAAAAAGTGAAGTAAATAGCCTGGGTATCAAATAAAGGATAAATGTTAGATCAAGTTCTCACAGTTATCCCCTTGAATCACCTGAAAAATTATCACAGTTCTTAACTTCATTTCAATTCAGTAGATTTTCTCTAAAACTCATCAATACACTAAACCATCTTGAATAAAGTTCAAGAATGAAATTCCATGTACAGATTATATCCATTTACTCTATAAATATGTGGATATGAAGTGGAAAAATACTATTACAGTGAATATAAATTTCATTGTGTCTGTTATATATGTAAGAAATGTGGAATCTGAGCTAAAGTAATAAATAAAGAAGAACTGAAGAATTAAAACAACAATTTATTTCAATATGAAAACACTTTGCCATGGGCTGGATACTGGCTCCCAAAGATGGCCATGCTCTAATTCCTGGAACTCTGGCATGTTTCTTTTACATGGGATGTCATTAAGATTAGGGATATTGCCACGAATTATCCAGGTAGATTCTAATTTAATCACCTGAGCTTTTAAAAGCAGAAAGAACTTCCTCTTGCTGGAAGAAAAGATGCCACCGAAGAGAAAGTCTGAGTCATCTGCAGCGTAAGGAGGACTGGCCATGTTGGTTTGAAAATAGAGGAGGCAAGGGGACCAGGAATACAAGTGGCCATAAGGAGCTGAGAGGGCTCCTGCTGGCATCCAGCAGGGAAAGGGGAACCACAGCCCTACAGCAAGGGACTAAGTTCTGTCAATACCGCAGATAAGCCTGGAAATGAATTGTTCTCCAGAACCGTACCTCCTGATTCCACCTAAGACCTTGTCCAAATGAGGCCCAGGTGTCAGTTTTGTGAGACCAGGAGCAAAGAAAACAATGGATCCTACCTGGACTTCTGATCTAAAGAACTGGGGTAATAAATTTATGTTGTTTTAAGCCACTAACTTTGTGACAATTTGTTATGGCAGTAATAGAAAACATATATATATATATATATATATATATATACACACACACACACATATTTTTCCCTTAATTCTCTTTTATATAAAAGTGTTATTTCATTAATGGAGCCATCAGACAAACTAAAACTTTAAAATAAATAATAAAATATATTCTTACATAGTTAGGATTTTTATACTGAAGCCTGATTCATCATGTTCATATTTATTTAAAATAGTTTCTAAAATCCTTATATGATTGAAGTTAATGTAATATTTATGCAATCAAAGTTAATGTTAAGACATACAATGATTTGATCAGGTAAGTCATGAATATAAATTATAAATTATCATAATTATGTAAGATCATAATATTTGCATGGTGAAAATATTTTTTACACGTAATGGTTGTTCTCATGAATTTAATGAAAACACTTTCACAATGAATTTATTAACAGTTGTTCTTTATAATGAGTAAGTAACAATAGCCATGTAATATAAGAATAAAAATAATTACAGGATGGAAGGAAAAGTCCTTGGAAAAGTCCTTTGTCTGCCATTTTTGCATAATATGAGTTAGCAGACGATACGGTATTTAATGAATAGTATTGCCATCTTGATAATCCCAATTCTAAAAATCTATTTTAATGAAATACTTCTAAATATGAAAAAGCTATGCATAAGAATATTCATTACAGTGTCCTTTAACAAAAATATTGACGTGAACTAGGCAATAGGGAAGTGTTTACCCAAATGCTGGGATACAGACTAAATAAAATATAAGGCATCTATATAAAAGATAATTCTGAGTATGTAACAACTCATAAGATTATGATTTTAAGTGAAAATACACAAAAATCTTGTTTAGATTATAATTATTGGGGCTGATGCTCAGGTGGTTAGAGTGCAGTGCTCATAACACTAAGGTTGCCGGTTCGATCCCCACATGGGCCACTGAGTTGCGCCCTCCACAACTAGATTACAACAACTACTTGACTTGGAGCTGATCGGTCCTGGAAAAAACACTGTTCCCCAATAAGAAATTTTAAAAAAAGATTATAACTATTTTTAAATTTTAATATTTGAAAAGTAAGAGAACACATAAAATTATTAGTAGTCTTTTTTTTTAATAACGGAATTATGGCGATAGCTCTTTGGTTTGTATTTTCAAACAATTTATGATCATATAATTTGTATGATTTTATTGAAATTCATTTAAAATAGATATCTGAATCATCATACCCAGTTCATAAACTCTATGAGTCTGACTATATATAGTCCTTCTCGCATAACTCAGCAGCTAATGGAGTCTACGCTTGGGCAGGCATGGGTGTTGCATTATACTTACAGTAAATATAAAGAAAAAAATAACTCTTGAAAATAAGGGCAAAACACTGGATCCTGGAGATTGTGCTCATATAAATCACGAAGCGCTCCATTCTCTACGCCTCATCTTGACTGATGCTGTTTCAGGCTGTTTCAGTTCTCATCTGGACTCAGCAGCAGTCGCCCTGGCTTCCTTCAATTATCTTTCACATCCCACTGCAGGCAGAATGATGGATTTTAGTGGGAGATCTGCCCACATCACCTTGCTTAAACCTTCTGATAGCTCTCCTGAGCGCTGAGGTCAAAGGATAAAATTCTTACCTTGCCTAACATGCTGAGCATGGTCTACCCCCACCAGGCTTTTCTGCTGCATGGCAGGGCCCTCACATTCTCACTCTCTCCTCTCCGATGCAATGTCTTTTAGTCCTTGTCCCAGGCATGCCTTTGCTCAGGCTGTTCCTTCCGCACTACCTCCCAATCTGCTTGTAATATTACGGTAATACCCAGTTATCCCTCCACCATCAGCTCCAACACCTTTGCTATAGTTCAGGATCTGTCTGTATTGGATTTGCACTTATGTAATGCGCATTCCTTTGGATCACTTATTTAAGTTAATTTGTAATTATACTTTCATTGTTGTGATTATTTGATTGCCTGTCTCCATGAACATGGTGCAAACCCTAGAAAGATAAGGCCTGTCTTTGTTACCTGGTGCTTAGAACAGTGACATATTATAAATAATAATTTATTATTTTCAATATTCAATAAATATTTTCAAATGAATGAGTGAATGATTGAAAGAAAATTATATTATAAATTAGCTTACACATCAAAACCAAAGCACCTTCAGGTAAAAATCAAATTGCTAGTATTATACAATATGACAAATGAAGGTGCCAGTGGACTTCAATGTATTATAGTTTCATTGCCAAGGTTAACGTTATCACATAAATGGGTCCATCAATCTACCTTAGTCAAATCCATTAAACAGTTGAATCAACAAGTTGTCACTTCATGTTCTTTTTCCAATAAACCTTTTGATTTTAATTTGGACTTAGGTTTACAGGAAGAAAATGTAAGGGCTCTAAAAATGTGAATATGCTGGCTCAGTGCTTAGTTTTGCTCATATAATTAATGTTAGTATTCTGATTTTATATAAAATGATATATATATATATTGATTAATACGAATATAACCCAAAGAGGTGGGATCCTTTCAAATGGTGACAAAGCTAAGTTTTGAGATTTGTTGGATTTAGCTATAAATCATGAACCTTGAGAAATTTACTGTTTATTGAGTTTATTGAGCCTTCATTCAAGCTGGGTGGCTTTCTTCCATGCAGTGATGCAGGAGCCCAGGTTCCATTCCCCTTTTCACTCTACCATCCTCTTCTGCATTTAGGTAGAAAAGGAGAAAAAAGAAGATGGACAAAGCATACCCACTTAGTAAGCAATCTTCACATAGTCCATTTATAGGAACTAGTCTCAGGGTCAAGGTTAGATTCAAGGTAGACTGGCTGGGAAATGTAGTCTATGGAGGACGTTATATGGCAGTGGTTCCAGTTAGGCTCTGTGAAAGTCATATTGATGCACATGAAAACAAAGCCTGTAGTTTTAGCACCTTAACATTAGAGTAGTATAAATGTAGTGAGAGTAAAATAAATCCAGAGGGTGCCAAAATATGTATGCACATTTTAAGAAAGGAAAAAGCTATTAAAATTGTAATACTCAATATATACCGATAACAAAAGATGAATACAAGTCACGTTTGACTTCTGCAATTACAAGAGGGGCTCAAAGTGGTTACCATTGGTGTCCAGACACTTCTGATTACGGTGAACTACTGCTTGAGCAACGTTGACCAAAGTGCCCACTTGTATATATGTTTTTTGGCACCCCTGGTATGTTCAAATTTAAAATAACTTCACCTTAAAATGTTCAATTTCAGGTTTCTAGGAAGCATAAAACCTAACCGCTTTGCCCTCAGAGTACAATATTAAGATGGCCAATTTCAGAAATTCTTTTCTAGGGTTACATTCCAAATTTTTCCTTTAATTTTCACTTGTAACTCTGAATTACAAAGTCAAGGGAATAATTAACTAAATCAATTGAGTATGCCTCTTTCACCTTTACCAGTTTTATTATAGAAGCATAATCAGATAGCCTTAAATTTGTAGAATACTTTTTCCTTGTTGGACTTTTAAAATTTAGTACATTGTTTTCATTAAATAGTAAAAATATTTAAATCTAGATAATAAATCACATTGAGCAAAGGAATAGATAATACTGAATTTTTAAATATATTCAGTTAACATTTTGGGGCATTTATTTTCCAACCTTTAAATTGAGCAAAATAATATATGCCTCACTTATCTGGTAAGGTTATTGCAAGATTCAAATGAAGAAAAATATGTGAAAGTTGTTAGAACACCAAAACTGCTTTGTAAATGCAGTATCTATCTATCTATCTATCTATCTATCTATCTATCTATCTACCCATCCATCCGTGTGTGTGTGTGTGTTTGTAGTTTGTATGTATAAATACACACATACACACACAGCCATACCTAAAGTGTACTTGTAGTGTTGTAGTGGAACATAGCAGAATAATTCATTAGACAAATTGGAAGAAAGGCCTATATTTCTACAAAAAAATGAGAGCTTTGACATCTATGTCCTGTATTGCCAGCTGTTTAGTTGCCTAAAGGCAAGTATTGCACCCAGCAATCTCTCAGAGTGCCACCGACCTCTGCTTTTCTATGCAAACGTAAAATCATAATGATATGGAGTTGTATTTCACACACAGGATTGCCATTCACCCTTTCTAGTCTCAGCTTCCATTCTCTCAGCTTTGGTTCTGGGCCTCCGTTTGTGGTGTTCACTGCTTCTCTTCTCAGTCACTGCCTCCTATAGCTCCGTTTGCCCTTCTTGTCCTCAGGCTGCTGTTAGGAAGGGAAATTATTCTTTTGCTGTAGTCTTCTATGTTAGCTTCCATTTGGGCTTTTTAGAAAAGATCTTGTGTATGCACCATTCAGATCACCACACGAATGCACCCAGGTGGACACGCGACAAAAATCAGAATCAAATGCACTAACTGACTCCTCAGCCAAAGACTTATGGCCGGCTGAGTGAATCACTTAATCTCGTCAGGCTTTGGCTAAGGGAATTTACTTACTCCAGGATAGAGAAATTGAAAGATCAATGGGATAATATATGTAAAGTGGTCTTTGGAAGGAAACAGAGGGGTAAACAGGACTTCTCTTCACATCCTGTCCTTGCTTTTAGAAATGAGTCACCCTGATGTGGTTTGTTGTGATTGCCATGTGTGTCATTCACTTTTAAACACTGCCACAAATCCTAGAGAAAGTGATTTGTTCAGCAGGTTACAATAACAACACAAAGACCCTTCCCTGACAGACCAGAAAGGGGAAATAAAAGTCATGAATATTCATGTTCTTGATGCTCTAAATCTCTAATTTGACAGATCTGCTTTATATCATTAGTCAAATCACATCACAGCAAGTATCAGGTTCTGTGTCTCTGAAATCTGGTAAATTTAGTGCTGGTTTCATGAATAATAAAGCAAATCTCTGTAAAGGGCTTGTTTTATGGAAACACTAAATAATAAAGGGGCACTTTGTGTTCTGCCAATTTCCAGTAATGCTTCTTGTTACTTAGGCATACCTGTCTTTTTAGATTCTTATTCTGAATTCATAGGTTTTTTTTTTCACTAGATGGTGACTCAATTGAAGCAGCCAAAGATAGAAAACCCAGAGCCTAAATAGTTGAACCATACAGATGAGGAAGATAAAAGTGTCTCCAATCCATCAAATTCTGTAGCACCAGGAAATGCCTTTTAAATGCAGGCTATATACATGAATGGATTTAAAACATAAAGCCAAATAGCCCCTACCTCAGCCTGCCAAGGCTTGACATCATGGTGCACCAAACCATCAGATAAACCTGGAACATTTTCTCAAATTACTGTATTAGACTAGATTGTGAAAAGTAATTTATTAGTAGGGACAACTCAAAGGGTTGCCTAGGGGATGACAAGAACACTTATAAATCTTGCAACAGATACACAGTTGAGGTTTGCTATCCTCTGTTTTTGCCTCTTCATTAGCTAGGTTGGTAGGATCATAAACCTAATCATTTATGCTAATTTATTTCCCTTGCCTGCACAGCTGTACTTTTCTAAGTCTTGACACAGAAAATGATTTGAGTATATGTGGGTTTCACCAATCTGACTATCTAATTAAAAATACTGTGGTGTACACTGTAGCTTTAAAGTTTCCTCGAACCTTCATTTTCAGTTCTTAAATTTTTTTAAAATACCGATTTATTAAGTGCTTTCTAATATCGTACTAGTTTTTTAATGTTTAAAATAAGTAACCAAGGGGATTCGTAAATTATCCCTTTGTAAATCTGAGCCATCTGGACCACTGAGTATAAAGAGAATGTAGGCCCAAACCCCAGCTCTCATTCAAGGTCATCTCAAATGCTAGACCTTGCATAAAGCCTTCTCTGATTCATCCAGGAGGGAGAAATGGCTGGCTCAGAACTGCCATAGTTCTCCTATGAAACGAAGTACTTCCCATCACCTATTGCATTATTGTGTACATGTTCCAACTCTTCCGCTAGTCTCAAGTTCTAAAAGTTCAATGCCATGATTTATTCATCTCTGACTCTTTAGAGAAATTAGAATTTTGCTTCCCACTTCATACAGGACAACCACCAAACCTTTACACAGGTTATAAGTAGAGCGGACCTAGCATTGTCTCCCCTTTTTGAGTGAAAGGAGGCACTGTTAATAATTACTTTGGGGACAGTGAGTAATACTGTCCTGGACAAACCGGGATGTACACTCACTGTACTTACATGGCACCTTTCAGGATTTGGCCATTGCCTCGGTTCCCAGTCTCATTCTGCAGCATTCTCTTGTACCCACACTGATCTAGAGACATGCTAAATGATTGGCAGTGTTCTCACTTGTGATGACCCCTTTCACATCTAAACCCCTGTGGATGACACAGCTGAAGCGGCACTTCTCGGTAATCCTTTCTTTGGCTCTCACAGCAAAGCGGAATTACCCTACCGACCATGGTTCTTACTATATTGTTATCATCGTTTCTCTCAATGTCTGTCTGTTCCACTTTACTATCAACCTGCAGGGCTGTATGCAGGTCCTGATCATCTTTGTTTTTGCTCTCAAAAGAGTTTTTGGCTTATTGTAGGTACATAATAAATCGTGGTATTCAGTGAAAAAAATTATTAAAAAAATAATTATAATCCAACTCGGACCCCAAAATTGCATTCTGGTGTGAATATGGAACTAGGACATAAAATTCCATGGCATTAAACAAGGCTTAAATTTTATATCTTGGAAGTGACCAATGCACAATCTTTATATTTCAACTCACAAAAAAAGTCCCATAAGTTTTTAAAAGATAAGCAATGACATACTTGTAGAAAGTCACCACCTGTCCTTTAAATGACGCTCATCACATTTCAGGTGTGGTAAATGATAGTGCGATTTTGCTGTTTCCACTCTCCCTGTTTAGGTACTAGCTTCGGTTACTGAGATCCGTGTTCTGAAAGATACCACTCTTTTCTAATGGTGCCTGGTTTCCTGCCATGAGTGTTATGCAAAAATTCATGGCGACAAAATTCTATGTGTGCATTTAATAATGAGACAGATTTCCAGACATCTCAGAACAAATTATCAGCTTATTAAGCAAATAAATAATGCAAAAAAGTACCAATTTTATTTGAGTATGTAGTAGTCTGTGTACATTTGTGTGTTTTTACATGGACAAGCAACTTAGGGTTTATATATGTATATATTTTAAGCTGACATGATTTTTACATAAAAATAATCATAAGCCAGACTATACCAGTTCAACATTTTGAAACATCTCAATTAGAAGTGGAAATATTGCTATTCTTGGTAAGCCAAAAAAGAAAGAAAGAAATGAAAAGTTTTGGATCCAGAAGAGTGAAATATGAAAAATATAGATGTTTTATGAGAAAATTTTTGACATCCATATTTTTAATTTCAAAAATTACAGAGTAATATAATGTCCTAAGCAGGCCAAAGTCGAAGAGAGCTAATGACATGTACTAAGAATAACAAGATAGTCAGAGCCGAGAAATAACGGAGTCTGATAGTAAAATAAAATGTGCAACCATTACATCGCTCCTAAAAGTTTTTGCTTCAATTGCATGCTAGCTTTTAAAACATATCCTTAAATGCTATTTCTTTGACACTTAGTCTTCAGGCAGTACTAAATATGAATATAACCTTCATTTGTTTAGAAATGTAATTTCATTTTCCATAATTACCACTGTAACTGCTATTACGACAGAGCTCTGCTAATTCATACTAATAACAGGGAGACAATTGCTGAGTTTTGCAAATTACTAAGTATGTGAATAAATATAATAAAAGTCATGGATATTTCATCTCAGGATGTACTCCATTTATTTTGACAATTGTAGTTTAGTTCTTAATTATTCTAATAATATTAGGACTAGTCAATATGCTAATGAATATTCTATGAAACAAAATACTCACCAGAGATGCATTCTTGCTAACAAATTGCTTGGCTTAGCTAGCTTAGGATACTGAATTATCATAAGGGATAACTAATAAGGATTTTCTTTTTCCACTTTTTATAGGTTCCCACTTTCTTCGGCAACTATTTAGCATTAGGATAGCAAAGCTTGTGTACACTATATGCACCTTTGAAGACCTCACACTCTAGTGTGACTTGGAACGTGAATTTCTTTTAAAATGCTTCACGGTCTTCACTTATTCCTGATTTCCTCCTTTGGTCATTCTGAATTAATGAGCTATTATTACAATTTACCTTAAACTACGTTTTAGGCTGAACAGCTTGCATCTTATGTTAGTTACTATTGGGATTACTGTTCGTTTTGGATAGGATAAAATAAGTTCCCATAGTCTGTGATGCATACTAATTCTTTCCCCCAAATCTTTGCTTGCTATTCCTTACAAATTCAAGTTGTCAACTGCTTGAACAAAAACCTTTTTAAATGATATCTATAAACTATGCTTGGGGAAAAAGTTTTAAAGTTTAGAGCTCCAGAATGGATGTAGAGATTTTTAGATTCTGAGCCTGAGTCACAAAATGTACCAAAGCGTGACCACTGCCTGCTTTGAGTCTCCAGAATTTTAATTAGTTTTGGAATTCTTACCTTACTTTCTGAGTAGGTTTTTTTATTTCAGGGCACTAACTTGTGTTCAGAATGCTATCACTATGTAGCCTTAAATCGGCACAATAGAAGCTGGTCTAAGTGAAAGAAATTCAAAAGCCCTGCCTTCAATTCTGAGGACGCAATAAGGCATCTGACAGGAAACCCCGAGGTTCTTCCCAAGTGGTCACACACCTGGTGAATTCCCACCTTTGCAAGCTTTGAACTGACCCACAAAGCTCTCTGCTCCCTTCATGTAATTCTCCCAAGTGAACATTATACAACCTTTTACTCACTAATGCATGCAGATACATTGTACCCTATGTAATGCCATTTATTTTTTCAGTGATCATTTGCTAAATTAACAAGTAAAAAAAGAAAACCTATCGTAAATGCCCAGCTGAACCCTACTACCTCGGCAAGGTCATAGTGAGACTCCGTACACTTGTTTTTCTGCCCACAGCCCTGTGTGAATTCTCCTTTAGAAATATTTTCAACTTTCCCTTGTTAATAACTTCATTGTAACCTCACTGTGTCTACTGTGATATTTTATTACTACTAAGTCTGCTCAGGCATGTTGGCATCCTTTTTAAAATTTTTTCTCCATTAACAGTTGATAGTTTCCCCCTCCCCCCCACCCCAACCCTGGACTCCCCACAGTCTCTAAAGTCTTCTTCACAGGAAAGCAGAAGCCAATGCCTTTTATCTTGACCCAGCACATTCTTACCAGGTCATCCTTCTTGCTATGCTGACATATAAGTGTGATCTCTCATTCTCTTTTATGAATTTTTATGTACAATTCACCAGACATTACTTTCTGATCCTAGTTCAATTCAGAATCCACCTAATCAATATTGATTGCACATTTCAGAAAGATGGCAGAGCGCAGAAGAAGGAGAAATGGATCTTAAATAAAAAGGTTTGGGATGAATCCCAGCTATGAAATTTAGGTGGCTTTGGGGGAAAATAATTCCATTAAAGTCTCCTGAGGTTGTCTCCTCATATACAGAAAGATTATACTAGAAGGTAAAAATGTAAGGACGTCAACTTTACCTTAAATGAAATTCTTAAAGAAGTTTCATATCTTCTTTTGCTCTGATTGTACCTAACAAAGAACGCTAAATATAGTGATCAATACCCAATTTACCCCCTACAAAAACAGATTGAATTGGTTTGAGAAGCTTGACAAAAGGAGCCTGATATTTTTGCTGATTTATTTTTATTTTTTTAAATATCATTTGCCCAATAAACCGATAAAATAACGGGCTTAGGAATTAAACTATTGTATAGCGGGGAAAGTTTCAATTTAATCATGAAGTATCAAGTTCTGATAATTCTCCATTGTAGAAAAATGCTTATCTAAGTTTAGAATTTTTCCACTGATGTTTCAGATGCCAGGATATTCATGCTGGACACACTTTTTTTCCAATATAAGGAACTCTGATTTCTTTCAGTTGTTCAATTTCTATTGACATTTCATTCTTTATCAGAAGGACTATAAGCTGACCCCCCCAACACACACACACACACACACACACACACACACACACAGAACTATCTAGAATCAATTTTAAGAAGAAGGTAATGTGTCTTTCCTATACCTGATAGCACATAAAATATTTGACTTTAATCCAATAAAAACAACAATGGATGATTTTAACATTTGTAACAAATACAGCTCATGATAATGCAGTGAAGTACATCAGATTCATCGAGTAATTCTGATGGCACTTTGTCAGAGATGCACAACGTTCTGACTGAGGAGTCACATCAATGTATTTACCCTAATGTATACTGTTCTACAGTATAAAATAAATTTTCTATTTTATGGTCTTCTGGGAACTGAGGGAAATGATTCAATTAGCAGGGACACGTGAACTGAGGGAAATTAAATCAACTTTAATAAAAACATCTATACAACATATTGCAAGTGAAGTATAGTCGTCATTAGGGGCCTCATTCCTGGAAATCAGTAAAACATCTCAAGGGTCAAACTTTTTATAACTTCTTCTCGCATGTTAGTTGGACTCTGCTCAAGGATATTCCTAAAATTACCGAACACCTGAGGCCTGATTGGGGACTTTCGCTTCACATCTCTGATGAGGTTGCTGGGTGTGCCTCAGGCTCGTGTACGGAGCCGAGCCTGAGACGGCTTCCCAGCAAGTGACATGTGAGTTTAACACATCATTGGCAGGAAATGCAGGTGGAGAGGTGAAGCTCAGGAGACTTTCATTGCCCCTCAGACTCCACGTTTCCTTGACTGAAAATGCTTTTCACCCGTTTCAACCTATGCGCGTCCTGTTCTTCATTTGTGGTTGTGGAAGTGTGGATGGTTCCATTGCTTCTTTATACATTTAGGTTATTTCCACTTTTCTGAAATAACTATGTATATCTAAATTGCCATTACTAAATAAATAAATAATCTTGTACACATTTTAAACAAAGCAAACATACAAGTATAATGCTATTTCACTGCTTCCTCCCTCTTCCCACCCCATTTTTCAATTCTGCTCCACTCACGGGGAATTGCTGTTTATAATTTATGATGTATTTTTCTAGAAATATGTCCGTTAATGTATTGATGGAGAGAATATATACATATTCTATGCTACCACATATATCTTCCAAATCTGGGATCATATTGTACATATTATTCTGACTTTTTTTCACTTCATAAGCTATACTACATTCTTACAAAAGTTACATTTGATAGCCTAGAATGCATATAGCATAATTTATTTAATCACTGTTTTTGGTAAATGATTTTGTTATTTTTTTGATCCCGAGATGATACATAATTTCCCTGTAATTCTTTAGTATATTTATAGATTGTTCTTTTAAGTTTATATTTTTTAATAATCAGAATTTGTTGGTATGCAACAAGGTTGCTTTGTATTAGCTTAATTTAGTATTCCAACACATTTTAATGAACAGTTCAGAAAAAAAAAAACCCATGATCCTTTCCCTTTTTCTCTGCCAACTGCTCTCAGCCCTGCCCACTTCAGGCTGTGAACTCCGATTATTGACGTTTCGTGAAAGAAGCTCGATAATGTTGAGAGTCATATCTTTCCACTGTGTGATGTTGCAGAACTCTAATGGACTTTGTACTCCATTTGTTCCCAACTGGGTGGTATCTTCTAGAAAACCCTCCAGCCTGCTCTGCTGAAGGCATATCCTTCCCACCCTAGTAGAAATTAGGAAGAAATTGGCTAATCCAGTAGAGATAAACCATAACAGTCCTCCTATAGACTCATTTGTATCTTTCTTCTAGCACTTCAGAGATTTTGAAAGATATTCAATCAGCCATCTTGAACTAGTAGCTTGCATTGCCTTTATAATCCATACAAACTATAAACATTTTAAAAGGCTCTATGCATCTTTCAGGGCCTGATTTAGGGAGACACCTGTCCCTAAAACATTTCTTTACCTTCTCCCTGGTCAAATGTGCTTCATTCTTTGTGTTCCCATAGTTCTTTACTTAAAGTTCTACTGTAGCATTGGTTGCACTCTGCATTGTTTTATAATTATGTATATGTGTTTTACTCCACACTGGCTAATGATAGGACGATGACTAATCCATCTTTATATTAACAGCCACACTCTCAGGAAACATAAGAAAAATATTAACTATATGAACAAATGGATGAACTTAGGTATATCTGTGTGAAATAGGCTAACGAATGGACACTAAGGAGCAGACAAGTTAGTAGAGCAGGGATATTTATGCATCTGTTTTTATCAAAGAGTTTCTGCGACCTAATTGCGGAAAGTGAGACTATAAATGCATTTTTTTAAAATAGCACAATAGCTGTAGTTTCTGTTATTGTGCTATACAATAATGTATTACAACAATTCAGATATACTTACATTTTCTCTGTGATTTTATTACTTTTCTGCTACAAAGACAAACACTGTTCTAATACTCTCAGACCCTCAGGGAAGGAGGAAAGATTTTCACAGTAGTTTATACAAACACTGCTCTTTAAATTGCATCAGGAAATCTTCCTTAAAAGTGACAGCAGTCATAGAATTTAGACTCTAGATTGCTACATGAAATTAAATTTTCAGTGTTTCCTAGCTGTGAGGAATGATTTAGAAGTTAGATTGGAACAGAGAACTTGTTACCTATGGAGAAGAGGTTTTAAAGTGATTTTTTATAAAAATAAACAAGTTGATGACATTTTAGCAGGTCACTTAGCAATAAGCGATCCTAGTTTGGGGTTCTTGAACCAACCTAATCATTTATACAACTTGGACAAAATGTGAATTCACATAAGGTGTTATGTCATTTGAAATTAACCTAAATTGAGATAAGATCCACTATTTTTTTTCCCTCTCCATCTTAATATACTCAGACTAGCCAGCACCTTCTGGAATATGGGTCAGAAATTGGCTAACCTTATGGAGGTAACCCACAATAAGTAAATGAAACACAAAGGTGATACAAACTTCCCTGCAATGATCACCCTCTTCCATGCAACCATGGCTACAGTATTACAAAGTTATTCAACCCATTACTGGAATCAGCTCTTTCCTAGTAAGACATAATAACCCTGTTCCAATTTGACTACTGTTGTCACCTTCACTGCTCATCAACTTCAATGCACTGACCTTTGAGGCACATGAGAAAATAAAGCTGTAGGGTTTGGGAGACCTTGAAATTGACTAACATGTTTATAAACCTCTGTAATTACTTCCTACGTTTTTTTTTTTTTCCTACTAGCAACTAATACAGGATTCAATGCAGGAAAGGTAGATGTGATGAACTGATATTTCCTAAAAACAATATGTGGACAAATTTCCTACTCGATATGTTTCTCTCTTTGCTTCTGGTAGCTTTCAGATCCAAGGAACTTCAGCGAAGGCAGTGTGTGGTGAATTCTTTCCTAAGAGCACAGTAACCCATTTCAAATTAAGTCCAGGGCGCGCCTCCTGTCCCCTTTCTTTCCTGCCCCTCTTGGGTTCCCACCATGCCAGTTGCATTAAGATTAGACAGTGTCTAAGCTTGAGTTTAAGTGAGAAAGATGTTCTCCTAGTGACTTAGACAGCAATGAAGCTAAGTATCTGAATTATTGAGATGGAAAAGGTGCCAGGATTCAGATATACTTGGACCATTTCACCTTCACCCCGTTCCTCTCTTCTAGAAAGCTTTTCATGGCAGCTCTCCAGCTGCTTTGCTTTCAGTTGAATTCGAAATGCTCTATTACCTTGGCTAAATGTCAACTATGTCAGTAAAATCCCCAAACGCAAATCAAGCTAGCAGCTAGAGGACCATTCCTAAATAAATAGACGGCTACCCCCCAAATATGAGAAGGGACATCCTACCATCAAGATGGTTATAGTCAGTTTTAATAAATGCAGTCATTTTCTTGTGCAGAGGCTTTCAACTATTTCATTCAAGTTAGAACTCAGTTTAAATGAGCCGCCTGTCTCCGACTGAATTCAATTCACAGCAGCACTGAGGTTCACCCGCCCAGAGCTTCTAGCATGACCAGCCTACTGCATTCACTCTAAAATCCCAGAGACTACCATATTTCCCCATGTATAAGACACGCCCATGTATAAGACGCACCTTAATTTGGGGGCCCGAAATTTGAAAACAAATACATTATATAAAGTTATTAAACTCAAGTTTTATTCATCACAAATTCCATACAACTCCTCACCACTGTCAAAACTCCCAGCCATTAGCTTGTCCTCATCTGTGTCTGATGACAAATCACTGTCTTCATATGTTGCCTCTCATGGTCTTCTTCTGCCGTGGTGTTTTCAGCAGGGTTTCTTCTTCCCATAGCTGGTCTCGGATTGTTTTCTCAGTTGAAGGAGGACCAAACTTACGTTCAGCAGCACGATTTCCATTCACTTTTGCAAACCGGATCACTTTTAACTTGAATTCAGCACTGTATGAAAATCTTTTCTGAGCCATTTCTGGGCAGAACGTGGCAAAACGTAACCTACCGTAATATACCAGTAACAAGTGCAAAACAATGAGCGCAAAGACAACAAGCGCGAAAATGGGAAATGCAAGTAAAAAAACTACAACCACTGTATAAGACGCACCCAGTTTTAAGACCCCAAATTTTTTGAAAAAAGGTGTGTCTTATACATGAGGAAATACAGTAGCCTCAGAAAGGAAGTGTACACGTTCCCCTAAGAACTGGTGGGGACTCAATCCACGTTTCACATTTCCTCGATTATTTCAGCCTCTATGAGAAACTACGAGTAATTCCTTTCTCTTCTGATACAGATTATTGAAAGCACGAGGCTTCTGATAATAACATCCATCACCCTTCTTTGTAGTAGCTAAGTAACATTGTATTCCCTCCTGGAGACATCACTTATTGGAAACTTAACACCTCTTCTACTCTTTCATCATTCTCGGTGAGTCCATGAAGGTCCTCCGTCTGACACGCAGGTCCTTGGTCATCTCTTCTCAGGAGCTTCTCTTCCATTCCAGTTTATGCACCCAATCCCCAGGTCTCCCTAGACCTGGTCAATGCCAGTCATTGTAGGCAATGTCTCTAAAATCTCAATTTCAAGTATTCCACTGTCTGACCACCATCCATTACTTCTCCACCTCACTTCCTCTACCAGCCCAGTTTCAGCCATTATTCAAACCTACAGGCACTCGCAATTCACTGACACTACTGATTTTTACTCACCCCACTTATCCTTACTCACCGCCCTTTTACATAGCTTAGATTACGTGATTCGTCATCATCATTATTACTCCTTTGCATACCGCTTCATGTTCTTTGCCTGTTTTATACCTGATCAAACTCACCTGTCAAACCCCAGCTTGGGTCACAAATCCAGCTCTCCTCCCACCAGCCTACATCTGAGCGGCTGACGGTGGTTGGAGAAAATCAACAGTTGTACTGACTGATGTTAAATTTGTGGCCACAGATTTATGGCTCAGCACTGCCCAGAATCCTTACTGTATTTCTGTGGTCACTCATGCTCCCACACTCTTAAATAATGATTTGATACCCTCACTCCTCAAACCTCGAATGTCCCCTCCCCCATTCTAACTCTCTCAGCTGATTACCTTGATTTTTATATCCCTTCTTAAAAAAAGCAATCAGGGATGACTTTCGAATTCTTCTACCACCAAATACACAACCTGTCTTTATCCTTTGCCCATATACTCCTCTTTACACCTGTTTCAATGGATGAACTGTCCTTGATGCTGTTAAAATCCAGCAATTTAAACTACAGCCCACCCCTCCTCATGCATTCAAAGTCCTTGCTCTTATAATTAATTGCATCTTTCTCCTGTACCGATTGATCATTCCTAACAGCATACACGCTTTGTGGAACATCCCATCTTAGAAAAAAAAATTCCTTGATAAAGTATCCCTGTCCAGCTGCCACCTTTTATAGAAAAACTCCTAAAAATATTTTTTTTATATTGCTTTCTCCTTTGGTATTTTTACAATCAGGCTTTCAAGCCCACTCTCCTGAAAGTTCTCTTTTCTGAGTCACCAGTAGTCAGTGTTACTCCAGTGGTCAATTCTCAGGCCCCATTTGATTTGCTAATTCCTTCTGACACAGTTAATTACTACCTCCTTCACAAAAGACTGCATACTTGGCTTACATGACACAATACTTTTCTGGTTTTTGTCTTAGCTACTCCTTTATTTTCATTTCTTGGTTCTTTTTTCCTTTTCTAAGAAATGCTGCAGTTCTGCAATGACCTGATCTTGACCTAGTCTCTCTTTAATCTACATTTATTCTCTAGGTGATCTTATCCAGTCTTATGGCTTTAAATATCCACAGACTCTCAGGCCTCTAGGTTCTAATTCCCCTCAAAATTCTGCTTGGCTGTCCAATGGGCACATCAAACACAGCTCTTAATGTTTGAGATGTGGGGATTAAGTCATATTTTTTAAATTTATTTTTAAAAACCAGAAACAAAGAAAATGGTGATTCTTACTAAATCTATGCAGTGGGTGTATCGATGTCAGTTGTAGTCTGAAATTTTCTCCATGATTTCAATGCATCATTATTTCTTTCAAACTAAAAAAAAAAATAAATCTATGTCATCATCCTTTAAAATTATCACTACAGGGAAATAAATCAAACAAATAAGCTTACATCTAAGCAAGTTTTAATTTAAAATACAGACAATAAACTTTAAAATCATTTAAATCTAAGATAAATGTTATTTTTAATATCCTAATAAAATTGATGATGTAATATTAAAATTGTTATGTCTTGGTTCTAAAATCCTGTTCTTTTAATAAAAAAACATTTGTCACAAAGTTAGTTGTGACATATACAATTTGAGAAAATCAGGATTAAATATTAACAACAAAGAAATGAATGTACGCACTAGCTGAAATAAAAAGATCATATATTTTTTCATATCACTACAAAAACAAGAGATAAGCAAAATTACTAAAATTTAGTGGGAGAATGATGCAGAAAAGCATAAAATAGTGGGGTAAAACATGAAAAAGTACAGTGAAATATACTAGTTATGAAAATAAACAAATGGAATAAAATACCCAATTTAAAACCATACATATGCTTTTTTACATGAGTCCTAGCTAAGATAACTCTAAAATAATTATGAATAGTAACAACAGAGGAAAATGCTCACAGAGCAATATAAAATGAAGACATAGAATAAACTACTATATAGGTATAATAATATCTTAAGAATAAATGCATATGTCATCTCCCTCTCCCTCTCTCTTCGCCCCCATCTCTCTCTCTCCCTCCCCCCTTCCCAGAAAGATATACATGTCTATGGTAGTTCCCAGACAGAAAGTTGACAAGTGATTTTACTCTCTTCTGTTTACTTCTCTGTATTGTATGATTTTTATCTGTAAGTATTCTTTCTTTTTTTTTTTTTAAGAAACTTTATTGGGGAACAGAGTGTTTTTCCAGGACCCATCAGCTCCAAGTCAAGTAGTTATTTTCAATCTAGCTGTGGAGGGCATTTTACCAGGACTCATCAGCTCCAAATCAAGTAGTCATCTTCAATGTAGTTGTGGAGGACACAGCTCACTGGCCCATGTGGAAATCGAACCGGCAACCTTGGTGTTATAAGCCTGCACTCTAACAACCTGAGCTAAATGGCCGCTCCTGTCAGTATTCTTTATTTTAAGATCAGCAAAGGTTAATATCAATACATTATTTTTATAAATCACTGCCCATTTTTAAAAAAAACTTTAGTTTCAATCCATTTACAAATTATTTTACCTTGATTTCAAAGACTTCCAAAGTCTACTCCACTTACCAACATTTCAATCATTTTTCTTACTTCCCTGTTATGTGAAAATGGTTCCAGCCCAAGAGGTCTACCTTCTGACCTTTAGGCACTATGCACATTGTCACCTTTAGCCAGACTTTTAATGCCTTAAGTTCCAGCTCACGTTTCATTTCCTCCATGAGGCCTTTGAGACCATCATAACTAACCTTTGGTCATTGTTCTCTCCATAGATTCTCATAGCATTTTCTATACTGTTAAACTCACACTAGACAAAAAATATCTGACATAGATTTCATTTCAGTAATTATATTCCCTAAATATAAGAAATATGGTTAAAGAAACAATAAATACACTGCACCTAGCTCAGAGATATACCTGCAAAGATTCTTAACAAATGTTGATATTGCTCTTAATAATGACATGTGTGTGAACTAACATAAATCCATTACTTATGTTTGAAAACAACTTTTATTAACCAAAAACATGTACATGTTCAATCTCAGATAAATGGGATAGATGCTGGTTGTATGGGAAACTAGCATAAATTACATTAATTGGATAACTGGGTCTACAACACCCCGCTCTAGCTTCTTCTTGTCCAGATGTGTCCATGGTTCCCTCCGTCTTGGCATCTGTTTCCACAGCCCTCTTTGTGGTACTTTAACCACCACAGAAGTTAGGGGAGTTGATATCTTGACATTCAATTACATAATATGACCGTGGTTAATTATAACTGGTGCAAAATAAGTAATGGTCTCCTTTTGAAAGTGACTAGTTTAAAGAAAAATTGACAGTTAGCCCAGCCATTAAAAATGGAATGGTAAAGGGCCGGCCGAGTGGTGCGTTGGTTAGAAGTTGGCTTGGAATGCCAGCTCTGAGCAGCAGAGCCCTGGTTTGGATCCCACATGAGGGCCAGTGACGCTGCGCCCTCTACAGCTAAGATGGTGAATAACAGCTTGACCTGGAGCTGGGCTGCCGTTAGTTGCCAGCGATGGCTTAGGCTGCACTGGGGCTGGCAGGCAGCTGGCGTGAGCTGCCATGAGCTGCCGTGAGCGGCCGTCCAATGGCTGGCAAGCAACTGCCTCACCCAGGAAGAGTGCAATGATAATACCAACATGGGCCAGTGAAGTGATGTCCTCCACAACTAGACTGAAGAACAAAAGGACAGCAACTTGTCCGTTCCCCTTTCCTGATTCCCCAATGCTGTTCCCCTCTCTCAATTCCCCAATAAAATCTTAAAAAAAAAAATGGAATGGTAAGGCCAAGAAAAATGTCCCAACTCTCTGTTGCACTAGGTCATCCACAGTGCAAGGATTTTGGGGGAAAAAAATCTTTGTTTTATTTGACAACACTTCATGATAGTCTAGACAATGGGTATTAGAAATGTCTCTTGTATGAATTTCCTATACACAAGATGTCCAAATAATGTATGTAGGTACTCTCCACTCAAGGAGGTGAAGTGTAACACCCAGCCCTTGAGTGCAGGTTGCTTGTTAAGTTGCTTCTTAAGAGTAAAGTTTAGAAGGAGCAGGGAATAACGTTACATTGGAGGAACCTGAAAAGCATTATTTCAGCCATGTGTTCAAGGTTAACCTCATCAATAATAGCATGTACCATGCATGATAAGAATGGCGTTTTACCTCTGTGGTCTTCCTCCCAAAAACTCTAACTCAGTCTAACCCCAAGAGAAACAACAGACAAACCCAAACTGAGGGACACTCTGCAAAGTACCCAATTAATAGTCCCCAAACTGCAAAGGTCATCTAAACAAGAAAAACCTGAGAAACCGCCTCTGTGTAGAGGAGACTAAGGATACATGAGGACTACATGTAATGCGGTATCCTAGATGGATTGCTGGAACAGAAAATAGACATTGGGGAAAAGTAATTCAATCTAAACAAAATGTGGACTTCAGTTAATAGCAATATACCAATGTTGGTTTCTTAAGTGTGACAATGTACCATAGGAATGGAAGGTGTTAACAATAGTGAGGGGGATATAGGGACTCTATACTATCTTTGCAATGTTTCTGCAAATCTAAATCTATTTCATAACCTAAAATAAAAAGATTATTTAAATTTAAAAATGTGTGTTGTACTGTCCACAATAAAATAATGTTGAATATTTATAGGGAATATCTCACGTACCACATCAAGTGGAGTAATAAAAGAAATGACTTTTGATCTTTGATATGTTATATTCTTTAAATGAAAAGTGTGCTGGTGAAAGATGAAGGCATTCCAGAAAGTTATTCTATCGCTCTAGCAATGTTGCGTTTTATATATAGTCTTTGGTCTTAAAGAGTTGTAAATGCTACACATACAGTTGAAATACATGTCTCAATAAATAAGAGGGAAAGTGGAGGAATCCCAATAAAACCTTACTATTATAGTAATCTTCTGGAAAATGATGAGCTGTTCTCCATCCTTTGGATGTCTTCTTTCTGCTGTAGCTAAAGATAACTTACTTCTGTCATTATTTCCTTCCACAAATAACAATATATACACATTCAGTGTGCTTTCCTCATCTGGCATACATAGTCCAACAATGCAAGTTTGCTTCTGCTGAATTGCGCACTTTTAGTCATAAATGCTTTAATACTATTTTCCTCTCTGCTGTTCCATTAGTTTCTAGTTTTTTTGAAAACATAGCTATTGGTATATTGTCTCACCAACCCTTATGTAAAGTGTTTTGTGTGACATTTAGATGAGAGCATATCATTTTTTTCTAGTAAAGTTTATTTTGGAGTTGGAAGGTAACATAGAGTTCGCTTATTACAATCTCTTCCTTCGTCAAAACAAGAAACTGAGGCAGAGGAGTCTACCTACCTGACTGCAGAGCACGCCCTGGAAAACTGGCTCCTACTGTTCCAACACACTTCTCACAAAGTAGTATTTACAATAATTAGTTGCCCAATTTTATAATAATTAGTTTGGACTTGAACAAGGCTATTTAAATTTCTAGTTCTATAACTTCCAACAGAATACATTAATATTAATGTTTTTGACAAATGGGTCAACCGTTCTAAAATTGTACCATGTCTTTTGTGGGTGATAATAGGAAATAAATGTGTGTTATCCACAGCAAAAGGAAGGGATCCAACTGGAGATAGTCCATGATCTGCAGAAGACACTTCAACATGGTCCACAATTCTAAATTAATTGTGTGTGTGTGTGTGTGTGTGTGTGTGTGTGGCATAGCTGAAAGGTAACTGAAAGAAAATATAGTCCACTAAATTTTGTATTCTATTTATTTCTGTGCTAGAAACATCCAGGTAACGTGGCTACTAGTTAAGCTAATCATCTATTTGACTCGTTTTTAAGTAGACAATAATTTTATATCATAATTATAAGTAATATATATTAATTAAAATTATATATATATCAATTATATATACTATAGGTAGATAAACCTATACATAATATATATTTTTAGGCAATGACAAGAAGGGGAGATTCTTACCAAAAAGTCAAATAAATATATTATCAATGGACAGATTTTATAGACACATATACCTATATCTTTATCTGTATGTCTTCTCATAAGCAGTCTGTTTTAGCTAATTTGCATGTTTGTCTTGGGAGTCAGGGACACATACAGCATTCATCTGAATTTGGTTACCAGAAGCTTCCAAGCTCATGGAACCAAAGTCACCTCTGAAGAGACCTTTGGGGCTGATGATCAGTTTGCTGATTCTTTGCAGTGATATTAATGACTGTGATGCATCTGATAGAAAAGCAAGGTGCTCCCTGTGAGCCTGCCAGGGAACAGTGAGGGACACACGGCAGCACAGCCCTGGGAGGGAGAGGGAAACAAGGCTCCCAGAGGCGCTGACTGACATCACCGTGGTAGTTCCTGAGGCTGGGACTCCAGCATCACCCACGCCAGAGCCCATTGATGGCAACACAGAGAAAACCTTTGGCTGTTAAGTCTGAACCCAAGACAACATCTAGAACAGGAAGGCAGGCCTGTTAGCTCTGATGTCCTAACATCACAACTCAGTGATGCACGGTCCCCACGGATGAGAAGGAAGGGCTGAAAATAATGAAAGTTGAGGTTTGCTTCTTTCTTGAAGGAAATTTTTTCTTCTACAAGAAGGGCAAACCTCCACCATGGTGAACCTGATAGGAGTTGGAAAATGAAATAGCAAGGGAATGAAATGAGATAAAGTGTACTTGTAAGATAGTGCAGCAGATGTTATATAACAAGGAACTATAACAAGTAAAATGCTATTTAAGCTTACCTCACGACACAAAATTGCCAAAATCTCTTTTGGGTATCTCTATAAGTGGTCTTATTTTGATATAGGTAGATAGGCCTGTATAGACCTATAAATTTATTATGGTTTTTCATGTAGGCTTGAAGTTTCTTGTCCTAATATAGTTACTTAATTTAAATATTTTCCCACTGGGTTGGGAGGACCCATATATATAGGAACTTCTTCTCATAACTTGTTCATATACTAGCTTTGACTATGTTTTTAAAACATGTCACAATTCAGGAGTGACTTTACTATTTTGCTTAATTAGAGCCTCAGACATTTGGATAATGCCTAAGGCTTAAATAAATATCCACAAATGGAGTAATACTCAAATTTCACACACTTAAGCATGTCAACTACTAGAGACGTTGGACCCAACAAAGCTGCCTCCTGGAAGGAAGGTTGTGTCTACACAGGGAGCTTTCAACCACAGTAATAGATTAATCAATCAAAATAATAATCAAATTCACCAAATAATATGTTGACATTCTTGACTGATTTCCTTGAATGAGATTGACTCTATTTCACTAAAGAAAGAAATGATAACAGCTTGCATTGATCAATGACTGAATTGGTTAGCCTCTGTACATGTAGCTGAAAAATATTTCGTAAGAGCAAAAATGTTAACTTACTGACTTGATAGTTTCAAATTGGCTTGACTATACATTTGTAAATTCTCCTCAATTCATTGGAAATTATTTTATTCTTTTTATTAACAATAATTCAGGATGGTAGAACTTAGAACAATACTGTTAATTTATCTTCTTTCTACCCCAGCTTATACTCTATTTGTTTTACCTCCATACTTTTTAAAAATGTGAAAAAAAGTTACTAACAAACAAAAACAAAGACATATAAAGTGGTGCCTATTATTAGATTCAAAAGTCATAAAGCTACTCATCAAAATTCCAGTAAGATTTTATACTTGTCCTCTCAATTTCTGTCCTTATCTCAGCTTAAGTGGAGGAAAAGTGGAGAATCCTAGCTCCTTTGCGTACCACTGCTATACAGTAGATCCACTGTTCCCAACCTGGATGACTTTCAGAAAAAATAAAAACACTGGGGAAACTTTATAAAAGAGAGGTATTCTGATTGAGTACATTTATTCAGATAACAGAGAAGGTAGGACTATTTTCCCATATAGACCAGGGTGTGGAGTGTATCATCTACCCACACCAAAAGGAGCTACCATAGGACCTCATTAATTGAGAAAGGCTGGAGAGCTTACAAGTCCAAATTCCAGGATCCTCAGTCTGGAGGAAGATTTCTGGCCCATGCATGAGGCTGCATGCTCTAAGCGCATAAGGCCATTCAGCCGGGTGGCCTCCACAGCAGGCCGTCGTTTGCTTATTTTCCAGCTGTCTTTGGCCACCAGCCTGGAAGCAGCAGAGTTGCTGAGAGCAGGATGACGACCATGGCTTCAGTGCTTTGCGTAAACATGGTGTGTTAATTCTTCTGGTCAGGACGAAAGAGAAATAGGCTATATTCTGTCATTAATGTTCAAAGTTATAGAATGTGTACACTTGAGAATAAATTCACATGCATCCTGGGAAATTCATTTGAAAATATTTTATAACTGATGTCACCTTGGGTTTTCTAGTCAGCGTCTTTCTTTTTGATGATGGGCTAGACCATCATAATGTTCTGAATGCTTACTTTAAACACATATGCCTTAGTAATCATTTATCAGTTTAATTAGATGTTTCTATGACCTACTTTGTTAAATATTTTTAAATGCTTTGGTGTCGGGAACATGGGTCAAATATTGGCTCACTACAGGTTGCTGAATTAATGGGGCTGGAAATAGAACCTGAAATTTCAGATATTCAGGAATCACCTCCGTTTTTGAAAGGCAATAAATAAATCAAAGGCAGTGGCGGTGTCAACCATCAAACAAGAGTATCAGTACATTGGATCAGATTCAAATCTACCACAGCAAGGTTTTCCCATCCATTGGGTAATTTCATTTCATTTTCAAGTGTCAACACCTTTCAAGAGTTTTAAAATCAAGTTTATCTTTGGGAGAAATGGTCACAATACTTGACACTATCCACTAGGCTAATTATCATGTGTTATTAGCATAAAGCAGTTTCAAAAGAAATTGACTCATTTTATTCCTCTCCAATACCACAGGATTTCTAATGTATTGATTCTGCATAACTGTGAGAAAAATAATAAAATAGCCATGATAAGTGTCCCAATGTCTAGCACAGCAACAGCTTTGAGTAAGACCTGATGCGAAGGCTGCTCTGACGGAAGTGTCCTGGCCAGTTCTCCATGACCTGTCCAGTTTACTTCAGTGTGTTTCTGGTGGTCGTAGTGGTGGTGGTGGTGGTTTATGGAATGTTTCCTGTCAGCGTCTGATGCCTCCGAGAGCCAGTGGAATTTTTTTATTCCTAAATCATAGTAGAGACAACTTCACCTTCCCCAGTAATTTATAGATAGCATCTGATACAATTTGGAAGTCTGAGCACGTGGCTTGGGAAGCATGGCTAATATTGAAATGATGTTGTAACAACTGTTTGCATTATGATACAGCAAATGGCTGCTATTTATTGCTCACTTTCTATGTGTCAGGCAATATAATAAATAATTCCAGCTGTTATAACAGTTCAGCAAAGCAAGGATTATCCTTGTTAACCAGGTCATTTGACCCTACTTGCTCTTGACAAAGGCAATTTGGATATTTTTTAATGCATACACACACACACACACACACACACACACACACACACACACCATTCATACTGGTCTCTAGACGTATTGAAAAATATTCTAAATATTGACTAACGTTTTCTTACAGAGTATAGGAGGTTTCCATTGCATGCGTCACAGAAATTGTTTTTTTTTTTAACTTTAAGCATTGTTATCTCCCAGTCTTTTAACCTCTTCCTTCGTTCTCCCAAGGTCAGTGCCTCTGGCCTTGTTCTACTCCATCCATTCCGTGCTCTGGCCACTTCTTCTGTCTCCTCCTCAGTCCAGTTTCATAACTCCCAGGATTTCCTTCTTTTTCTCAAGTAGAGCAAGGCTTTGTTGTTTTCTCCAGTTGTCCTCTTATTACATATCCTTTTCCAGTTCTGCAAAGGACTAATCACTGTCTGCTGTAAGTGATGGAGGGCTTGCAAGCCCTTATATTCTAGAATTCTTTGGTACATTCCCATTTCACAGATGAGAAAAAAGAGGTCAGAAATGAGGCTCTGAGAGAAGTCACTTGTTCAGCTGTTTAAGTAGTTAAAATACTACTATTTTAACAAGAATTTGAATAAGGTGGATAGATTACATTTTTAAGTGTTTTCTCCACTATGTAACATTAATGGTGGTAGAAATTTTATCTAAATCTATGCGATTTAAAAAACAAAGATAGTATATAGGATGTATCCCTTGTTTAAAACCCCTATTGATTCTCAGAAATTTTGTCTGTCCTTTTTACCTTTCTTTTTAAGCCAAGGTTGCATCGCCATCTACACATCTAATTGGTAAAGAAGCCTGAAAGTTTTTTCTTAGCCAATCTGCCTTCTGAATAATATATATATTATTGAACACAACTGACGCTTATCCACTTCTGATAAAAACCTGCATTTTAGGCAATTATAATCTCCAAAAAAAGTGTTACCTTGTATGAAATTTTTGGTTATTTGTATAGTTGGGATAGACCACCCATCTGAAAAACTTACAGAGAATGCACAATGAAGTGACGATCACGTGATTCCTGAGAAAGCAAATAGTAGTGATTGCTATCTAACTTACATGACCAGTTGGAACTGTGGGTATTGAGGAGTACAAACGTTAGAATTCATAGGGACATGTCTATTCCTCTCTGAACTGGCTACCATCAAAAAAGTAAGTTTTGATTGAAGCAGGAGCATATTGTGAAATATAAATTTCTTAAAAGGGAAAAAGTTCTATATTAAGACAAATTAGGATAGGTTATGAGCAGTAGGAAACAAGAAAGCAGGAAGTAGAGCTGAGAAGATTAGCAGAAATTCTAAGGAATGGTTCACATTTGGATTCCATGATGTAATAGACATGACCTTATGTATACATAATTGTGAGCAAGGATGTCATTTAATTTATGTGTGTGCTTTACTATTTTTGCCAACAATGGAATTACAAAAAGCAGTATCATCATTCCAATTATTTATTTATTTTATTCCAAATTGAAATTTACCTAAGAAAATATTTTTAAACTCAGAACCATTCATAAGTTCATAATTAGTATGCAACCACAAGATTCTGGACATATTTTCATAAAGGATTAGAACCAACCTAAAGTTAGCAGTGGTCTCTTGACCTTGGCTTTGCAATTGGTTAGTCCTGTAATTCTGTGTATCATGGCTCTACCATCAAGATCAATTCAAGAATGCCAGGATTAAATTCCCAGGACAAGTTTTGCTCTCCTGCATTTCTGTCCTTGATAATAATTACACTTGTTCCCACAAATTCATTCTCACTAACTTTTGCTCATTTTTAAATCCTCACTGACTGAAAAAAGCTAATTTATTAAGCAAAGTTGAAGTTCAAAATCATTTGGTTTTCTTGGGAAGTCAAATGATAAGAGATCATAAGAGCTGCTGGGTCTAAGTCTGCTGAGAATTCACCAAGTTACCTTAGAAATAAGAGCAAGTTTATTTCTAAAATTTATTTCTAAATTTTTTAAAATGGAGATAAGTTTTACTTAGAGAAAGCCTCTGAGAATATGCAATACTAGTGTTTCCTGGTTCTGCAAACTACTTAAGAGATCTTTTAATATTTCTATAAACTCCTTCCCTCTCTTCCTCTCAAATAAATCCAATCAAAGACTGCTATAGGTATAAACTAAATATTTAGATTCTAATGCCAGGCATGCCTCTGAAAGGAAAAATGTCTTGCAGAAGTAACTTGATTCATGCTGTCATTATATGCAGAAATTACTTGTACTTCCCACCCATCAATCTCTACATTGCTATGTGCCTACCACTGCATTAGTCAGGCGCCCTTGGAGAATGAGATAGTACAATGGAGCAACAAGGCAGATATCCATCTTCCTAATCTGCCCTCATTGAAGTTAAACCAGATCTTTTAGAAAAGATTAGAAAACCTCAACTGACATAGGATTATGTAAATTACATGAGTTAAACTTCCTTACCAGATTCTGCAAAGCTTTGCTCTTTAAGATAAACTATTTACCAAGTCAGCAGTGAAAGTTGTTAAGGGGAAAGAATCAGAAAAAGTGCTATGATAAATTAGCCTTATAAACAGAAATATCTTTTTCTGCTTTATTGTTTTGTCATTGATTTGATTTACGTTGCAGTTTGCAGATAGCAGGACAGCCACAGCATAGGACTGATACACTAGGAAATGAAATGTAGGGTTTAGCAAGCATGGCTTTGAAAACAAGATGGAAGTTACTGGTGTTGAAGCAGTTGAAAAAAAAATACTCAGAGTTACAGGAAAAAAAAAGGTTATTTTTAAAATAAATGAAGAATATGCTCTAACCTCTCACTCAGCAACTGTTGTTACAAAAAAAAAAAAAAGAAAGAAAGAAAAGAAAAATCAAATTTGAAATAAATCTTCCTTAGACTAGCAAGTCCTTAGCTCAAAGGTCATTGATTTCAGAATCTAGGATTAGCTTCTTGACTCTGAGTTGACCATATACCAAGAAATATACTTAACCAAGGTTGGGAAAAAACAGACAAACAAACAAAAGAAAAAACCTCATAGTGTACAAGAAGAAATCCCCCAAGAAATTTAAATAAAAACTGAAATATAAAATAACTTATTCACGTAACACATAAATGTTTAATTTTCTTGCCAAATTTTAAAAAATATAAATATCAAATGTCAATCATCTGACCCCTCTCTGCCTCCCATCAGGCCCCAACAATTCAGGAAAACAATGATCTCCGTTTCAAAAATTAAGTTTATTAGTGTGTATATAAACAAGTGTGTACTTGTTTATTGAGCACAGTTCTAGCCCTGTCAATGCAACAGTATATATGGGTTGGGAAGGAGAAGATAGATAGAATCAGGATACTCTTTCCTTGAATTTCAGAGAAGGGATCTACTTAGCCATGAGAGGCAATCATGCTATTATATATGCAACTTTCAAAGTGATTCACATCAATTGTTTTACGCGGACCTCTTAATAACCCTGTGAATTAAGAGATGAAAGGTTTACCTATTTCTTTTGTTGAAATTAGAAATCCAAGACTCAAAACATTTAAAGTGATTTTCCCCAAATCACATGACTGTTAAGTCATGGATACTAAAGTAGAAGACACCTTTCCTTTTGACTATAAACTCAGGTCCTTTTCTTTTAAATTCTTCTGCCTCCTGGATAATATCTCTTCCCACAACTTCTCCCTGACAGTATCCAAATTGTGAGTTGCACAGTTGGGTTGATAAACTCTTGGACAAGAAATAGTTCACTGAGTACTCAAAGGATAATTGTCTACATGGACAGGAATTCAATAATACAGATTTCAAGTTACATTTAGTATGTAAGAGAAATTATTCATTCTATACATTAGTATCTGGCATAATATATATTGCATGCTATCTACAATATAATCTTCAATACAAGTATCATGTCTTTAAAAATCGTTTATACTTTCATGTTGCAGATTCTCAGTCAATATAAAATAATACTCATATTTTTTTCTATCTCATTCTTCCTATGAAGTCTAGATTCTGTTATCAAAATCAGAAATGATAACATTCATTTTATAACCAGGGTCTTCAGTAATTATAAACTATACATCCTGGCACTAGAATCAAAATAATTAATTGACAATAAAGTATATAATACACAAGGAGTTACGAGAAAGCCATCTGAGTACTTGATAGTTACTGATATTTGTCTTCGTTCTGTTAAATTAAAATGTGTCTTAAAAAATCAAAGACAGAGAGGCAAATTGTGAATTAATCAAATTGAGCCAGCCTTGGAGTTACTTGGCCCGAATCCCTGGGCTTGCATCATGAACTTCAATAGAGCTCAGTGACTGAACTCATTCTCCATTCTACTCTGTAATCTGAACAAGTTCTGCCTCTGCTTTTACTTTTTAGGAAAGTGGATTTTTGTGGGTCATGTTGTCCCTGAGCCTCCATTTTCTTTTCTGTTCTTAATGCAAAAGAATCTTCACTTCCCCCATCACTCTGGCAGTATGACAAGCAGGGACTCGGGGATGGGCTTGCAGCAGTCCCATAGAAGCTATTAGAACTCTCGGTTGCCTCTGCTTTTTATCTCTTTTGTTGCTATTAAAGGGTCCAGTACATCTAGGGGCGATATGGATTACAAAGTCAGCTCGAGGATGTGGATAAATTATTCACTCATCTTAAAACGTACTTACTTAAAATAACTCTAGGCAACTAAGAATTTAGCTGTTCTTCTTTGTTTTAATTTCAAGTGCAAAAAAAGACTCACAGGTGATTCCTGAATATTCTTTGAATTGTCAGTGGTATAGAATGTCATTACATGATTGATGCTATATTAATGCTGACTTGAGACTTGAGTAATATATTAAGAAAGTGAGGCAGTCAGCTTTCTTCACCTTTATGTGTCCTAGAGATTTTTTGATACAGCCTTTTCCAAGATGGAGAGAAGCACAAGTATTTCAGTCAGAGCTCTGGCCTCAGACTCTGTCACGAACAAGTTGTGTAACAATGACCAAGAGATCTAAACCCTTAGGGACTCAGTCCCCACATTTCTATATTAAAGCAGCTATTCCAGCTATATGACCTTTCAGGTGTTTTTCAGCTTCCTCAGTTCTATAAAGAAAAAAAAAATGTTTCTCTAACCAGCAACTGGGTGCCCCAGAGAATTGCATGGGAGAAGTGGCTGGTAGGATTTCTAACAGAGCATGTGTTTACCTGGGCAATCAAGACACACTTTTGGAAGCATGGGAGAAGTCTGGAGACGCTTTCAAAATAGCCAAGCTCTCATTTTTGGGGAAGGTCTGCCTTCTTTGTGACTTTTTCATAATCTGCCCTTTTTTTATGTCAGAATGACACGGACCCAAATCAGTGTTAGGTAGAGGAGAGGAATGGAGGGCGTACGTAAATAATCTCATTTCTGAGTAGATGAGCTAATTCAAAGCACTACTGAAAACATCTCCTTCTTTTCCTTCTTCTACTGCTAGGAAGGTGAGCAGGAGTCTTCCTTAGTTTAAAACGGTGCGATCAGTTTCTGTGTAGAGAGAGACAGGAGGATCTGAAAGTCCTGCTTCCTCCAAATTGGCTTCCCTTCCAGCCTGCCTTTCGCCTCCTGGCTAGGTAGCTAAGATTCACCATAGAGACGGATTTCTTCCAGAGCAAACGCCGAAGTTCTTGCCTTCATAAAGCTCTAAGTGGAAAAGGAAGTGTCTACAAGCACACCTTAGCCATGCCTGCTCATTAACTGTTTGATGAAGGAATTAATTTTAAAAAGAAGGGAAAGAGTGGGGCTCTTGTAGCTTTCCCTCAGGATGTATTTTACCAGGGTCATTTTACCAGAACCTGATGAAGGGGAACTGATAGAGAAATTATGTTTCCATGCGTCACAGAAGGAAAGGAGACTGCTGCCAGTGCTAAGCTCCAAGGCTATACGCTACTGATGAAGACTGTACAAAGTATGGGACCAGACAGGCTGTCAAGGGAGGCGGAAAAACGAGGCACAGGAGGAAAAGGGAGGGACACGCCTTAGTGGAATGACCAAAGGGCGGGGTTGGGGGTGTCTAGCTCATTGACCCTCTGGCAACATTTTGTTTCAAGGACCATTTCTGTTTGGTCACAGCATTTCGATGTCATCCTTTTACTACACTTTGGATTCCAAAGAAGCACTAAGTTTCAGGAATTGAATTTTAACAAGGTTGGTATCTCAGGGAAAACTGACCCCACATCCATTAAGATGTCAAAAGCCAAAGAAACAAGGGCTGACCCTTTTGAAGTGAAAGCAGAGACAGCGCATTAGCTTTCAATGTGGGGATTCTGAAGGGACAGCACATTCAAACTGTATTATAATTGAGCAATGTTGGAAATGAGAAAGCGTGCCATTTTCAAAGGGACCTCTGGCCTGATACCTGAGGTAATATAATGTCCCTTCCCATGCTACAGGTCAGTCATGATTTAGAGAAATTAGCCATTTTTTATCAAGGACACAGGTGAAATATATAGAAGAGTTACATGGAAGAGAAAGGGGCAGACAGCAAAGAGCTGGAGAAGAGAGCCTTTTTCTCCAAGCATAATGGCATGCTCCCGCTGAGGGTTCAGTCTTTGCACACTCATGTTTGTGTTTTGATTAACACCATTGCAGTGTATCTGTTATTACTTAGCTGACATGTTGCTGCAAATTATAGCTAGAGCACTGTAGTGGGTTACAGATACAAATAACATTTAAAATAATTTCTTTGCCTTTATACCTAGAGGAATTGTGAACTCAACAGCAGGTTTTCCCTTTACTCTAAAAGCATCCATCCTGCTAACAGAGTAAAATAGCTGTTTTCTGGTTCACGCTGAGTTTTAAATGTAATGTGTTGTAAGGTGTTTATTCTCTCACCGATTAGCTTCTATTATCATTAATGGGAGATGCCTGAGCAACTACTCTGTGAAGTAGTGAAAATATCTTCTCAGGGTGATTTGGGGGGAAATGCTTCCTTTCCGAAAGGATTCTTTTCTTAACCTCAGCTACCACAAGTGTCTCATGATTTGTTGTACTGTCAGGTTTTGTTTTGTTTTTTCTATAGTATTAGCAAAACAAAATAGAGATAACCATATCAAAAGCTATCATAATAAAGGGCAGGAAGATAATAAAGGATAGTTGAGAAGAACAGATAAAAGCATGGATAATTTAGCCATCTCCCCTGAGAGCATGGCCAGTCTCACACATAAATGGGGTTAGAAGCTGCCTCTGCAGAGGGATTTTAGATGCACACAGCACCTGCCTTTTCGCCCCCCCCCCACCCGCCCCAGAACCAGCTCTGTGGTTCTGCTTGTTCTGTTGCCTTTTGGGGGTGGTAATAAAAGTGAATTTAATTCTCTCTGATTTTTTAAAGTTTAAAAACCCCCAGAGTTAAGTATATTATCAAGATGTTTTAGTGAGGCAACATGAGACTCAGTGACATGTTAGGAATTGACCAGAGATTAACATCTCTTACCCCAGTGATCAGAATAAAATGGTTGGAATTGCCCCATCACTCTATTTCAGTTTTGCTTGAAACAGGGAGATCCACAGATATGGTCAAACTAAAGATACAGCATTAATTATATTCAATTGGTCAGATCGCGTTGTGGGCTCATGTATCTGCAGATTTTCCAAATGGTACTTGTACTTAACATTTTATGTTAAGAAACAGGAAATGGTTTTGCAACAAAGCACTTTGTAGTCAACCACAGAAAGCTGCTGTTTGTATTCACACATGCTTTTCAAGGCCTCTAGGGAGCCATTTTACAATAAAACATATCTTCATAATTCCCTGCCTCTATGGTAAGAACAATTTGCCTTTATGTTTGTGGGATCTTCCTATCAGTTTGAAAGAGAACAAGTTCTGAAGAAAGAGGCAAAATAGTAAGTCAGTTTCATATGGACTTTCCCCGTCAAATAAACCTATGAATGGAGTTGGAAAGCAACCTTGAAATAACACTTCTCAAATGGAAATATCTCACTTCAAAAAGATTAAATTGGGGTGTTATGATCAGCAGTGGAGCAGCTCTGAGGAGAGAATTGTGTTATGTTAGAAAAGAGGAGAGGAGTAAAGATTAAAGAGAATTTGCAATTATTTATTGTAGAGAACTGAAGATTGAAAAATGTCAATCAACAGTCAAGTACAATGAAAGCTCATAAATTTCTTTTTCTATTCATTCAGGATTTTCAATAAACTTGCAGGACTCTAATAAATTTCCTCCTCATACTATTTTCAAGAGAGAGACTATAGGAAAGAAAAGGAACAGAATAGTTACTTGGAAATATTTGAACAGTTTAAGAAAAAATAATTTCCACTATCTGTAAGCATATAAAAACATCCTACTAAAATAAATGTCTACACAATTATAAAGTATTTCTATCTATTAAAAGCAGGTCCTTAAGTATCCCTAGTAATGAAAAGCTCAAAATATGGCCAGAAATCTCCCAAGTTTCCTTTATTTGTTCATATATACTTGTCCATTTATTGATCAGTAGTTGTTATGTACTTTCCTTGTTTCAGGCACTGTACTAGGGATTGGAGATATAAAGTTGAATCTTTCAAGGTGTGTGGAGAAAATTGGAAATTGCATTTCTGTCTGGTGAAAACACTGCACCTCTGAGTCCAGGTTTCTCATGGGCTAGAACTCATCAAATTGTCTCAGTGCATGGGAAGATATGCTATCCATTTGTTTCATTGCAAGGTAGTTTTCACACTTTAAAAATTTGCTACAGAATGCTATTATAAAAGCCACATGACTCCTCATTAGCCAAACCATGAGAGTTCCAGATTTTGTGAAAGGCACGCTTACTTTTCTTCTTATCCAACTACCTACTCTTAAAAGGATAGTGATGTATGACAGCCATAGCCTGTATTCTGCGTACCCGGTCATTCATTCATCTAATATTCATTGAATGTTTATTATGTGTCAGGCACCTGCTGTGTTCAGGAGTTGAAGAATTGAAGATGAATCAGACAGAAACCTTGTCCTCAAGTAGCCTCTGGAGTTATAGCAGTTCCTGAGGACATCAGATAACCAGAGACAAAATGCTAGTACTGATTACATTGCGTTTCTCTTCTACCTTTTTCAGGGGTCATAACAGCCCAGGTTGACACAGGATACAAGATACCAAATGGGAAACAGACTCCAAGAAAACAGAGTGCAATAAATGTCTGCCCTCAAAGGAAACAAAAGTTTCCTATAAGGATATGCAAATCCTAGAATGGAATGTTTTCTTATAATCCTATATATGTGAATTATAGTGAGACCCAAGTATATTAAAATGTGCGGTGAACACAACAGTGCACTATACCAATGATGTATTATAGATTCATACACATGAAACATGTAATGTTATCAGCCAATGTCACCACAATAAACTTAATAAAAATAAGAATATAATGTATATTCAAAAGCAAAAAGAAAATCCTATTATACTGCACCAAAAGAATCCACAAAACAACTTTCTATTGAATTAAGAGAATGGGCATTGTGTTTATTTACTGGATGTTAAGGAGTAACTAATTATGAGAGATTTCTACATCGTATACTTTTTACAGGTTCATACGACTTATTGCTGCCATTTACCACTCCTTTGAACACCTTACCCTTTGGTCCATAATGTTTTTTAAACCACTATTCTGTTTTTATTACTAGGTAAGGGGTCCGTTGACTCCGTGGCCCCCATTACAATATAGTCTGTACACTGGGGACTCGATATGCTGTTGGTTTCTGCTACCACAGCTGATGAGATTGATAAATTATCATCTTAATCCATCTCTAAATAGAGAAACAGCCCACATCTGTTGGGGATGATTTGATGCCATCCTGTGAACACAGAGATAAGATCACTCAGCAAGGAAAATGATTCTCATACTATTTATTGGCTGAAGTGAGATTTTAACAAGATGGGCTTGAATTAAGTACAGAAGAAAAGGATATAGCAGGTTTTTTAAAAAAAACTCACGGTATATGGCCCAGACACTGGTGTGAGTTGGGGTTGCCATCGTAAGTGTTGCTAATTTTTTTTTTCTCTCCTTCCAGAAAAAGTTTATTATGTAGATTGTGTAAGCCAAAGCTAGAGGTCTTCTGGGATCATCCCTGCCTGTGAATTTTTGGCCTTGATAAGCAGCTCACACCCTCATGGGCCTTTACGTTTAATATGCTTCACATGGGAATTACTAGGGTTTTGTTAGTGCTCCCAGCAGGGGTAGCCTACTTTCCTGCTAAGCTGGAAGAGGTTTCAGGAATCCGTCTCTGCCACACGTACACACAAAATATAAAGAGTAGCTCAGGACCCAAGAGGCATTCCCTCACATAGCAGTTCAGAGAATGAACTCAATTAGGTCTTTTAGAGTGAATACAATATGTCCTCCCGCTACTCCTGGCCAGTTTCACATCATCTCAACCATCAGTTAGAGCCATGTTCTCAAACATTAACTGGCATCAGAATCACCAGGAAGCCTTATTAAACACGGATTGCTGGCATCGACCTCCAGAGTTTCTAGTTTAATAATTCTAGGATGATGCCAGGAATTTATATTTCTAACCTTTCCAGGTGATGCTGGTGCATCCAGCCTTGGGACCACACATTCAGAACCCTTGGAAAGATCTAGATTTTTGGAGTTAGCCAGAATGAAACCGAGCTCTCTGCTGCTTTTTACATCGTAGGGTCCACCTTTCCTTTTTTTAAAGATTTTATTGGGGAATTGGGGGAATGGGAACAGCACTGGGGAATTGGGAAAGGGGAACAGACAAGTTGCTGTCCTTTTGTTCTTCAGTCTAGTTGTGGAGGACATCGCTTCACTGGCTCATGTTGGTATTGTGATCATTGCGCTCTTCCCGGGTGAGGCAGTGGCTCGCGGCCATTGGACGGCTGCTCAAGGCGGCTTACAGGGGCAGCTCACGCTGGCTGCCAGCCAGCCCCACTGCAGCCTACACCACCGCCGGCGACTCACGGCAGCCCAGCTCCAGGTCGAGCTGTTGTTCACCTTCTTAGCTGTAGAGGGCACAGTGTCACTGGCCCTCATGTGGGATCCGGTGGTCCTGCTGTTCAGAGCTGGCGTCCCAAGCCAACTCAACCAACTTGCCACTCAGCCAGCCCCACCTTTCTTTTTTTGCTGTTACCTGGCTATCTCAATTTCTCATCACCTTGCTTCATTCATTCATTTACATACTCGAAGCCTCAAAGAATCTAAGAATGAAATACAGAGAATGTATAACTGATTCCACATTTAGCTATATGGTACTCTATTCTCACCGTACTCTGAATGTAGATTTCAGTATGTGCTAGGGGACAACCCGCTGTACACCTACCTAGATATCTTCAGGGCCTTTATCCTCTGAGTCCCTCCCAAGGACAACAATGTCACATGTTCCTGGTATCTGCTGACCCCTAGTGGCTCATGATGCTATCACCTGCTCCTATATTGATTTTTACAAACTTAAAATAAGGGGAGGATTTTGGTTAGAGTTGATGGTAACCGTGAATAATTCACAATATTGACCATCATTTTCAATTTGGGAGAAAAACATGAACATGTGAATTATTTTTTTTCTGCTTTGTGTTTTCTTAGAAAGTAACAATGATTGGCAAATTCTACTCCATGAAAATCAAGTCTTCGGTCAGGTAAACTTTTTGCAAATTCAAGACAGTGAACTCTATGAAATCCAACTGTTTTTTTCAAGATTGAATTTCATAAAACTTTAGAGATTAAAATTTGGCTGTAAAGGATGTTTTGTGTAGTTCTAAAGAAATGTAATTTACAGACATATCTAAATAGGTATACAATGTAAATCAAATGTGCAGATAATGACAGTTATTTCAGGGAACATTTAAGTCAGATTAAGTTTCCAATTCAGTTACTAAATATCCCTGAATACGAACATATCTGCCATAAAAGTTGCTGGGTTTAACACAGTACATAGTTGTTAAATAGTATACCCATAAACAAAATTCAAATAATTTCATTATGGAAAAAAACAACTCAAAGAAGATAGCTTAAAATCCATTAAACACACTATATTGTTTGTAATAATGAATCATAACTTTTAATTTTTAAACAAGGAGGATTTTGAAACTGAGAAGAACATTGTTAGAAATTACTGGCACTTTATCAATTTTTGCATCAAAGGTGAACTTGAACTGACACATGAGGTACAGTAGAGTACTGATTATTTATAAAAATTCTTTTGTACTGTCATCTCGTATATGACTTCAGACAGATAGATATTAAGTGAAAAATAGTGACAAAAAACAGCCCCCACACTGTTGTCATCCCATTGCTCAGTTCCTCCAAAGAGAAGCGTATAAAAAACACTAAGATAAGTGACTTCTGGTGAGCCAAAGCAGGAATCTGCTTCACACAGAATATACTTTTTTTTTCCTGATTTTTTTAAAATTAAAGTTAATGTGGTAACAATGGTTAGTAAAGTTACATATGTTTCAAGTGTACAATTCTGTAATACACATGGGGCAGTTGGGTCAGCAATTGATTTAAAGATTATTCTTTATGTGATATACACACAAATAATAATCTTTAAATCAACTGCTGGCCCGACTGCCCCAAAGTACACAAACCGAGAGCCTTCAATTTCACCCAGATTCAGGTGACCCAGCTATCCTGTGTGTCATTAGAGAGGAGACGACAGGCTTGTCCTCAGGGAGCACATGGGAAGTCGGCTCAGGGAGAGAGAGGCCTGACTGTGTGGACATGGTTTCCACAGCTAAGTAAGTCTCTCCGCTTAGAATAGACAGATCACTAGCCAGGAATTTGCTTCTTTTTTTTATCACTACTTCAAAGCTTTTTCTGGCAGGTTCTTTTAGGATCTCATCAGATATGTGGCTATAGTGTTTTATTCACTATGACATTTCACTTTATTGAGATGTAGAATGAGAACTTGCTACTGAAGCACAGATTTGGAAGAGAGGATTTATTGCATACGTGCATAGAGAAACAGTATTACCGGGGGAAAAAAATATTACTGGAAAACAACCTAGACTTGCAATATTAATAAAACAGATTTACCTGGATAATAGACATGAAATATCAATCACAGTAAGGGATTTGACATATTAGCATTGCAGAGAGCCGAGTTACCTTGGGGAGAGAGCTGTCTGTTATCTTCATCCCAGTTGCAGATCATTCAGTGTTATTCACTGACATTTTACAGTTGTTACTATGCGTATTGTTAAATCAACAACTGTGTTCATCTATTAAAATTTCCAGTGCTGGAGCTTTGTAATCCAAGATTTTATTTCTGAATCTTGCAGGCTGACTGCTAGTGTTTCATTTTTCCTACATATGATAACATACTGCTTGCTCCTATCAATGAGAAAAATTTTCCAGAATATTTGGCATCACTTTTAAAAATACAAAGATAAATTTAAAACATACATAAAAAGCTGGTATAAACAACTAGTGTAAGTAACATCTCAGATTCTCTCCCATGCCTTGAATCACGCTGCTGCCCCCACCTGAAATACCCCCTCAGTTTCCTCTGCCAGGAAAAAGTCTATCTTCTCTAAGGGGTGATGCCTAAGCCCTCCAGACCTGCACCTCTGTTGTCCTGACATTTTGTTGCTGACGACTAATAACCTACTCACAATACTAATAACATATTTGAAACTTTCCTAGTAAAGGACATCCATATTTTCAGTTGATTTGCAAGTCTTGCCACCTATAGCCTAAGCTCCAGGAGAGGTTCAGAACTTTGTCTTCCATTGTTTCTGAATTTCAACTAACAAATGATTAACACTTCATAAGTGCTCAGTAAAAATCCTTTGAATTCAATTTCCTAATTCATGCCTAGTCCTAGTTTATGTGGCCGTTGTGGAGGCACCTATGAAATAATGAACAATTAAAAAGAACAATTCCTTCTTTGTGCTTTTCAAATACTAAGCTACTGAAAAAGCATAAGATTTGAATATTCATAATTGCCCTAATTGGCTCACATCCTGTGACCTGGCTGAGAAAATGAATGATGTAAGCCTTTTAAATTTGTACTAAAACTTTCCCCCTGATGACTTTATTATTAATATATTTTTTCATAGCTCCAAAAAATATTCAGAGGCCTTTAGAAAATCATCACATAGATTTTCATGGCACATTTAATTAAGTTTTCATATAGTTAGGAACTCAACAAAAGGTACACCGCTAACACATTATGATTTGATTTTTATAAGGTAAGATTTCATCCCAGGCTTAAATAATAAAAATAACTAGCAAACTACGCAAGGGAGGGAATATAAGTGGCCCTGATGAATCATAAAAGGAGAGGTGTTGCCATCATAGGTACTGGGATAAGACATTTGGAGAAGGACAATCATCACACTCTTAAATTACAGTGAGCCTGGTGACATTAATGGCTCTGAAAACCTATGCTACCTACACAGACACCTCCTCACCCTCACTCTTCACCCCCAGAAATGGAGAGGGACATGAACACCTTATTTTCAGCTCAGATTTAAATTTATTTTATCTATCTGCAGATAACTTGGGATTCCAGGAAGAACTAAATGAGATCTGTAGGATATGTATGTGAACAACTAATTAGCCACTCAGTTTCTTATGATATCTTCACTTGAATGATTCTTTCATTGAAAGTAATGGTTTCTGTCCTATGGTGAAAAAGATTGAGTCAGCTGTTCCCTGAGCTTTTCAAGTAATGAACTGATGCTTTCGTTCTTTATTTGCAGAATAATTTGGGCTTTAAATTCCTATTTTTTAAAAATAATGTCTGTTCCCTCAAAATATCTCCCTTTGTCTATGGAGATCCAGCTTATTTTGGTGAGAAGCAAACACACATATCTAGAAAATCATTATATCCAGAAAAGCACAATGGTAGAAAAGGAGGTGAGTCGTCCAAAACATCATGACATGACCATTTGGTTTATAAGTTATCTGAGTAGATAAATGACTGATAAGTGACATAGCCAGAGTTCACAGAGTAAACACTTTTTTTTTTGCATTACTGTGATGTCAACCTAAATACTATTAAAAAAAAAAGTAAATGTTAATAAATCCCTCAGAAGTTGAATCACTTTTTATGAGCATGTGATTATTATACTGCTGCCATTAGCAAAATTACATATTTTCTAATATTTCTAATTCAATTTTATGATGATAACCATATTACTACTACTATTAATGATAATAACTAGAATTAGCTGAGTACTTTCTAGTTTTCAGGCATTGTACACACACCATCTCACAATTGATCTGACAAACAATCCCACGTGATCAGCCCTAATCCTGAAGAGTAGTTGAATTATCCCATTCTACAGATAGGAACATCAAGGCTTAGGCAGATTGGAGAATTTTCTCAAGATCATACAGATAGAGAGTGGAAGACCAGGGACTTGGGGTTAACTATAAACCACTACCCTAAAGATTTACGCTAGAGGCTACCATTTTATTATTTTGTATCTAGTTATGGCAATATTTTCTAAACGAAAAAAAATTAGGCAAATGGTATAGGAACAAAAAAGCATACTCAGGAGAAAGTGGGACAGTATGTTTAAAATTGAGACTTGGTTGGACAATTATTACTGTGAGATAGCTTGTGCTTTGGCACATGCCATACAGTGCTGTCTATGATACACTGATCTGCCACACACTAGCATTTGGCTTCAATTAATTGTGATCTTTGAAATGCAATATGTTAATCTTCCACAAAATATGAGTTCATGAGCTAATTTTCTAATGATACCCATCAGTAGATTAACCAAGACCTTAAGAAGTAGTAACTCTGATCTCCTAAGGATGTATTATGAAATAAAGTCCTTTGGAGCAGAAAGTTCTCAGATGAAGGACTACATTAACGTAAAATAAATAATGTTGCATTCAAAACAACTTTCTATAGACTGTGATAGAACTGGAATGACTTTCTTACTTCTGAAATCGTAATGTGATTGTCTTTCACAAAATAATGATTTTAAGCTAATAGTGCATGTGGGCCAGAATTATTGGGTCATTCTCAGTTAAAGTTGAGCATTAATATGACTGACTCATAAATAATTCAATATTGATATAAACACTGCTGGTTTCCACAGGAAAATCTTTCCCCCCAGCTCCCAGAAATCATTTTTGCAGCCCATTTTTATTACACAAAAAGCTTGCTATAAATTAATCTTCAGAAGAAATTTTAGGTATTCAGTAGTTTTAAAAGACTACCATTTAAAAGACTTGCTACTCGAAGTGGGATGATGAATCAAATTTGATTTAAAATATTATGCCTTTTTAAAAACCTTCAATCAAGTAATCAGAGGAAAAAGTGACAATAAAATATTGGAACTAGTAATTTTTAAAAGCCAATATCATCTCAAATTATAGGGATTCATTTTCTGTAGAGCCCTCTCCAAGCTCAAGGTCAAAACTTTAATGTGGTAACCAGCTTAACCTAAAATTTTTTGCACTTTTTTGAAGTTTGGTATTTAAAAGAGATGGAGATGAATGCTAAGACAGGGGAAATCTTGCAGAATTAAATTTAAAAAGCTGTCTTTTAGAAAAACCTGTCTAGCAACCTGTCTCAATGAACTAAGCAACAGGGTGAGAAATCAAGGTCATTAGTTTAATATCTCCCTGCCTGAGATTTTCTACATGATGTGTTTCTCTCAGTGTCTCAGATTTCACATGTTGAATAATTGCTCCAATCTATTGAAATCGTAAATGTTAAAGAATCATTGAGATAATTCTAGTCCCACTTACTAATTTTAGAGGACAAGAAAATGGAACTCAGAGAAGTTGTATGTGACTTGCCTGATGCTACAAAAATAGCAGGGAGCAAAATGTTTGAATGTTACACTGAATGTTGATTCATCTGTAAACCAGCCATTGGTCCTGTCATAGCAGCTTTACAAACAGTAAGACTGAGTAACAAATACACCAATATTCTTGTGTCCCAATGATCAATCTTTCTAAACAATTACCTTAAGAGAATATGCAAACATTCCACAGATTGCTGAACAGTGTTTTGGAGTCCATTTTCAGAGTCATATTTTGCAACATTTATACACTAATTTAGTTATTACTTACCAGTGACTGAGAACCTACTGTGCATTGGGCACTGTAAGTAAACAGGTAAAATGCCTCTGTGTCCTTGTTCTCAAGGACGACAGTAGAAGTGAAGATGGACAAAAACAGAGGTGAGTAGGAAACAAACTTAATAAAATTGGAAGATTGATTGGATTCAAGGCATGCAAGAGAAGATGGACAGGGTAAAGATTAATAATAACTACATACGAGGTTGGACAATTAAGTTTGTGAACTTGCAACAATGTTGCTAACCTGTTTTGATATCAGCCGGATTACTCATTACGGATTTGTACCAAGTGGACAAAGAGTTAACCAAGTTTACTATTTGCAAGTGCTAAAAAGGCTGCATGAAAAAGTTAGACGACCTGAACTTCTCGCCAACAATTCATGGCTCTTGAATCACTTCAATGCACCAGCTCACATGGCACTGTCTGTGAGGGAGTTTTTAGCCAGGAAACAAATAACTGTATTGGAACACCCTCCCTGGCCACCTGATCTGGCCCCCAATGACTTCTTTCTGTACCCGAAGATAAAGGAAATATTGAAAGGAAGACATTTTGATGACATTCAGGACATCACGGGTAATACGACGATGACTCTGATGGCCATTCCAGAAAAAGAGTTCCAAAATTGCTTTGAAGGGTAGATTAGGTGCTGGACTCGGTTCATAGCTTCCCAAGGGGAGTGCTTCAAAGGTGACCATAGTGATATTCAGCAATGAGGTATGTGGCACTTTTTCTAGGATGAGTTCACGAACTTAATTGTCCTACCTTCATATACTGTGTTGGGCACTATTCTAGGCATGTATGAAAACTACTCCTCAAACCAATACTATACAGTATAACTATTCTCATCTTTATTTTACAAATGAGGAAACCGAAACCCAGAAAAGTTGAACTACTTTCCCAAAGCTACAGGGCTGGTATACGGACCCAGGCAGTTTAGCTGTAGAGTCCACATTCTTTTTTTTTTTTTTGAGTCCCCAGTCTTAAACAGTAAGCTGTCTGACTTTTATAGAATGGTTCTGATGGCTTGAGCGCCTAAGCAAATGGAAATATTTCTAACGTGAATCAGATGTGAAGAGTGAAAATAGGTTTATGAAGAAGGGGGAAAGATGGTCAAAATCTTTATTTGGACAGACTCAAGGGTCTGTTATGGAGTCAAGCATTTTTCCAGATTGGTCTGGGCTGCAGACATCTCTTTGGGAGTTACCAACATAAAGGTGGCCATTGAAAATATGGGCATAGCCAAGTTTGCTCAGAGAAAGTACACCGAGTGACAAGTAAAGTTCTCTGAAGTACAAACACCCACATTTAGGGAAATGTGGGAGAAAAACCAGCAAAATTGATTGAGATGAGGGCCGGCCGAGTGGCACGATGGTTAAGAACTGGCTTGGGACGCCAGAGGGCCCCGGTTCGGATCCCACATATGAGGGCCAGTGACACTGCCCTCTACAGCTAAGATGCTGAACAACAGCTCAACCTGGAGCTGGGCTGCCGTGAGTCGCCGGCGACGGCGTAGGCTGCAGCCCCTGTGGCAGTGGGTTGCCATGGGCTACCGTGTGTAGCCAGCAGCCGCAGTGAGCGGCCTTCCAGAGGCCGGCGACTGATCTGCCTCGCCTGGGAAGAGCGCAATGATGGTGCCAACTTGGGCCAGTGAAGCAACGTCCTCCACAACTAGACTGAAGAACAAAACGACAGCAACTTGTCTGTTCCCCTTCCCCCAATTCCCCAGCACTGTTCCCATCCCCCCAATAACCCAATAAAAAAAAAATTGATTGAGATGAAAACGTCAGAGAGAAAAAAGAATAAAACATGAGAACTTTATAAAGGATAATGGCATGTTCCACAGTGTCAGCATCAAAGAAGTCAAGGAATTGAAGGATTAAAAAAGTATCCACTGAAATGGATAACAAGCAGGATAGACAAGTGATAGAGTCAAAGGCCATTATGTGGTCTGCTGAACCATGGATTTGAGGTGGTCCGGAATTAGTGATGAGATGGACTCCTCATTGAAGAAACTGTACTGTGAAGTGGAGAAGTAGACCGGAGTGGGAGAAGTAAAAAGGAGTTTTCCTGGATACCTCATCTTGATATTTATATAAAAAAGGCTTAATTTGATCACCCATTTTTAAATGGCAGGTTCTTAACTGCATCCAAAAATAAAGTAGTCTCTTAAAGAACGATTTCTGCTCTCATTTGAGACATTAAAAAAAATGTTTTGCGAACTCTAAGATGAATTCCATAAAATAAAAACTCAGATATATTTTAGTAAATATATATAACACTAGGCACTGCACTTGACTCTGAAGATCAGTAATGAGCAAATATGGGTACAATCAGAAATGATTTGGTGAAAAAACAAGTAAACATGTCAAATTACTAAACGATAATGAAAAATACTATATGCCCTTAACAGATCCTATGAGATAAAGTATCTTTGTGAAAGGTATTAGGAAGTTATAATTATGCTCAGGAACAACCCTCAGCCTATTGGCAATACACACAAATCTGAATTTGAAATAGGCCATATGAAGTTTTCATATTCTTGGTTTATCCTAGACCCTGATCAAGCTATTTATTGTTTATCATAATTAGAGGTTCTAATATTACAAGTGTTTCTTCTAAAATAGGATCCTGACACATCCGTTAGAGAAAAGCTCAGCATAATTATTTTTCCTAGTAATCAAAGAGTATGTTACACCATTCTCCTTTATAAGAAAATGCTGTCTCTTGAAAGTTGAAAATTCTGTAAGAATACACATGATGTGATAAAGAAATAAATAAAAGGAGGGCCTTGTGAGCCCCATGAGCTCAATCCAAAGCTGGTTGAAGAATACTGTAACAGGTTCCAGCCAAATTACCCTTAGAAATATAATTAAACCTTCCCCCTTTCCACTATTAGGAGAATATGCATGTACATAGTAAGTTCAAGAATAATTGGAAGAAAAATCTTGAAGCAGTTAAGGGCTTTCTCTTACCATTACAGCCTTTCCTCCTCCATTTCCTGTCTCAGATTGCACCACTGTCCACTTAATCGCCCGGCATATGAGATCCCATTCTGTACTCTATTTCCCCATCATCCGCATCAATCACTAAGTCTGCGCAATTCTACCCCCTTCCTATATGCAAAGCCCATCTATCATCTGTAGCTCCACTGTCTCCACCTCGATTTGAGTTATCGTTTTTTAAGCCTTGAAACTGGTCTTACTGCCTTCAATTCTGTTCCTTTCAATCCATTTTCCACACATATATGGATCATTCTGAAATGTAAATGTAATATCTTCAATGCCTTGTGATCACTAACAGATTGAAGTCCAAATACCTGAGCATGTTGTACAAGATCCTTAATGATCTGACTCCGGTTGGCCTCCATGTCTGTATTCAGGCCAAACTGAATGATCTGCAGTGTTTCAAACACTCCAGGCACATTTCTACCTCTAAGCCTTCACGGAGATTGTTTACTCTGCAAGGAATACCCTAACTCCAGCTTTCCCACTTCTTCACCTGGCAAACTTCTACTCGTTGATTTGTCTACAGAGGTGTGTACTCCTTCAGGAATCCCCTCAAAATGCCCCAAAGCTGAGTTAGGTATCTCTCATATGCTCCCCTTGCAGCCTGTACTTACCCAGTGGGACATTTATAAAACTATATTGAAATTGCCTATTTACATATCTGTTTCTACTTGAGGGTACTCAAGAATAAAAGGTGTGGCCTTTTTACTTTCAGGTGTATCCTCGCCGCCCCCCCCCAAAAAAAGACAAAAATAATGCCTCATTTCTCTATACAATATACAAAAATATTTGAACAAATAACTTTCTCTCAAGCCTCTGTTTTCCCATACATAAATGCACAGTATTTCTGAAAAGATCAAAAGGGTTAATTAAGATAGAACCCATTAATAGTAATAGGGTAAATCTATAACATATGCATTATTGTTGTAATTTTTGTTCTTGTTAATTATTTCTTGTAAAATAGATGCCATGGATACCGCCACTTTTATGAACAGCTTGAGATGGTACATTATATTCCTCTTGTAGAGAATTTCCTATTGCAAATCAGAGCTCTCTCTCATCGCATTTTGGCAGCCCATCAGTCCAAGGATTCCTCAGAGAAAACCACAATAGTAGTGCATGAATTAATGACTGGTTACTAAGAGTTTGCTTCAATAATTTAGAGCTGTTTGAGTAATAAAGACGTTACTTAACAAGGATATAAATACATATACTTCTCAATACAGTTTTAATAGAGTGTAATAGAATTAGACTTAACCTCAAAAATATCGGAATTAATTTAACTCATAGGAGTTTTCTCCAGAGAATTACTAGTGAGTTAGAGGTTTTTAACTTAGGAAGTTTTCTATGCATTCTAGGAAAACATACATAAAAGCAAGGGAACAAACGTGTTTTTTTATAAAACTTGGGAACTGTCAAGAATTGTTTCTAATAATCCTTATGTAGTTGTATAAGCCTTGAATATCTGATTCTCAATTTTTTCTGTGCCTAATTATTTATAATAAAATATATTATTAATGTCCTCCGCTGCTAGAGATTCTATTCAGTGCTCTGGTTCAGGGCTGAGGAATTTACATTTTAATGAGACTCTCAAATGATTTTGATACAGGTTTTAATCAGTTCAGCCTTTAGAATCCCCTGTAAAAAAATGTGCCCATCCGCATCCTTATTTTCTTACAAAAGACATTGTATTTTTTGAATCATATGTGATATATTGCCAAACATGCCTAGTCATGTCGTATAACATGTTTAGATACTTGTAATAAGGTGAGGTTCTCATTTTCAAATCTTTTACTCACTCATACTCATTTTAAGTTTCTACAATATAATGTATTTCTCTTACATTTTAAGTATAACACTATATATGATGAGTAGATACCCACAGAATAGACAAAAATAATATTGTTTTCATGTGACGGTTATCTTATTACTGACATTATGTTAGCAAATTGAACGGGAAGTCCTGAACTGAACATGGGGAGCTCTGCTCTGCCACCACCTCTGTGATCCTGGAACAAGGCACCTCGTGGCTGTGCGCCTCAAGGTCCGTATCTGGGCAAAGAGATTGCACTAAATACTCTTTTAAAATGCTTTCTGGATTGAAGGCTATGATATTCACATGCATGTTAAATGATGTTAATTTACAAGAACACATTTTTTTTAACATCTGACAATGGTTGTTAATCTAAACTTAAGGAGGAAATATGGGATATTTTCAAAAGCATCATTGCATTATACATCTTATGTATTACTGATAGTCTATCCATCACAAAAGAAGAGAGAGACTAAGGCAGTAAAAATAGACATTCTAGGACTGTAAAAGCCCTTCAGTTTGCATCGTAAGGGAATGATGACAAGGTCATATTGGATATCCATCCAACGGGTGAAATGATCAGTCCATAATAAAGTTGTATGAACAGCTTTTCTGTGAAAAGCCTATTTCGGATCCAGCAAGTCCTAACATGCTCGGTTTAGGGAACCTTGCTCGTAAGAATCATTCTGCATAGGTGTGAAGTCACAACCATTCTCTGGACAAGGGTGAGGCTTCCTGCGATTCCATGATTTTTCAAATGAAGTGAGTGTCTGTTAAGTCAGGATAAAAGAGACTTGCACTTTCTTCCTACAGTTTCCTTCTTTGAATGATAGAAAATACAACTGTATGTCCTTCCAGAGTACCTGAGAAGGAATTTGCCTGCTTCTGTTCTACTGAGGAAATCAAAGGCTGCTTTGTTGACAAATATTTTAACTTTCAGAAGTTTCATCAAGGTATGAATGATTAGTCAATTTTCCAGGGTTCTAACACAAGAATTACACAATTATTCTCTAATTCCTGAGTGTACCAGCAATCCTATTCTTTAAAGCAAATTTAAGGGACTTAATATTGGGGGCTCACAGACCATACACCTGTCCGCAGGGGATAGCTGATGGTTCTCATGCATAAAGAGTTTCTGGAAACTTCTAGTACTAAAAGAAGATGTGCTTGCTCAGGGGCTTGTAATTTTTTTTTCCCTTCTTCTCTTACTGACATGTGTATGTGGAGGGTGCTACTTTGGCATTTGTATTCTTCCATTCTGAAATAGTAGAGCAATGCATGGATTAGGGGGAAAGGGAAGAATGTGTTTTTTCCTCTTTTTTAATTAAATTTATTGGGGAGAACAGTGGTTAGTAAAATTACATAAGTTTCAAGTGTACAATTCTGTAATACATCATCTATATATCATGTTGTGTACTCACCACTCAGAGTCAGTTCTCCTTCCATCACCATATATTTGACCCCTTTACTCTCATTTACCACCCCTCCTTACCCTCTGGTAACCACTAAACTGTTGTTTGTGTCTATGAGTTTTTGTTTGTTTATTTGTTTGTTTGTCTTCTTCCTTTAATGCTTTCAGATTTATATCCCACATATGAGTGAAGTCATATGGTTCTCATCTTTTTCTGTCTGACTTATTTCTCTTAGCATGATAATCTCAAGATCCATCCATGTTGTTGCAAATGGCAGCATTTCATCTTTTCTTATGGCTGACTAGTATTCCATTATATGTATACCACAACTTCTTTATCCAATCATCTATGGAAGGATGCTTTGGTTGTGGGAAAGGGAAGAATTAATGGGGAAAAGAGACATTGCTTTCCTTCCTGTTCTAAACTTTGAGGTAAAATAGTCTGGATATTAATATGTCTTTTAAAATATTTGTGTCACTTTTTTAGCAAGGATTTCCATTATTATTTCATAAGACTCACTGAGGCTCTGAAAAGTCCAACAAACCAGCATAACAGAGAAGAATATGCATATAATTGTGGTTTTCAAATCTCATTTCCATATATCTTTTGTTTATATTGTTGAGGACATTGCTCCTTCTTAATGTTTGAGTTATTCATCTTTCTACACTCGTGATTTTCATATGGAACTTTATACAAATAGATTTCAATATTTTTGCATTCATATGAAACATGTAGCAATGGGCTAAGTTGCTGGCCCATTTATGAGGTTATGACTATGCTTTACTAATGAGTACACTGAAAAACTCCAAACATTTTTATGTATGTAAACCTGTTTTGCATTTTTGGAAATAGGAAATTCTTTTTCATCAGAACATGTATTATCAGACTTCTTTCTCTAAAGGAAAAAAAGAAAATCTTGTAAAAGAATGGCCAGGTCTCCTGTTGTGCTTACCTACATTCAGAGACCATTTGAACCCACCCTTTTATTATCTACTCAGCAATCACAATGATTGCTCTGCTTTTACCTTCAATATGTAGGTTCTCCTTTATAAAAACTCTTGTAATAAATGTAATCCTCTGCTCTTAGCTACCGATCTGTGAACAGCCATATATAATTGTATGTATTTCATATATACAATTATATGGTAATCCATAATTTCAATAGAAATGGTATTCAGTTTATATTTGTTGTATCACTCCCTCCACTTGAACAAACGACTGCCTCAAGTATAGCTATTGTTTTGAAATCCATGTATCTGGCATCTGAAAAATAGCCCAGGATTTGAGAAGAAAAAAATTTGCCACAATTTAGACTCACAAGTTGATTTTCTTTCAAGAATGCCTACAAAGCTTGATCTACAGGTCTCTATTTCAAAAGGCACTTCTAGAATTTCAGCTCCCAAGGTGAGGACATCCCATAAAGCCCGCAATCACTTGTCTTTATATGCAAATATTTTCAGAGAAGCACAAATATCTAAAATGAAATAAAATGAGTGAATGCTTTTCTCCTCCCAATATAAAGCATCGCTTATAATTGCTTCCTGACATGATAATTATGCAGTATAATATTTTCATTAAGATTTATATTTCTGCCTGCAAAGCTGGTTGCGTATTTTAAATCTTGCACACTGGCGTCATGCAGGCCAGTAAAGAAAACCAATGCTTGGGGAATAAAATTAGAAATTTGTAGGTAAGATCAATTTGTAGATGCTACAATTTGTAGCATCAAACCAGGTAAGCACTCATTCCTTTCATCTCTCCAGTTACATATACATTGCATCAATGATGCATGAAGTACTTTTGGACTTAAACCAATATCTGCATAAAGGATTAATTTAGCACTTCCTTATGTAGGATCTTGGTAATAGACCCACAAGAAAAATGGTTGACATACATCATTTTCCAATTTAAAGCACTGCAAAAATATCTGGGACCATTTACATAAGCTTTTCCTCAATGTAAGTGGAGGAACTAAGTTTAATGTCTTTGATGCAGGCAGCAAATAAACCCTTTTCTAACCCTGAAGATTAATGTTGCAGAAAATTCAGTAGGGTTGCATGAAGACTGCCATATATTAAAGTAAAAGTCCCAGGCCTAAAGCTCCTTAAGTCTTTTGTGATGAATGAAAAATTATTTGACTCTAGAACTACTGAGTTTCTAATGAGACTGACCAGATTCCTATTTATTCTTGTCAAAAAGTGCATTCCCATTATTAGGATAAAAAGCTAATCAAGAAAAAAAGTCCTATTGAACTTCAAATAATTCAAATGACCATAAATGAATAAGAAATAAAGGGATTACAATTCTTTTCAAAATGCATTTGTATGTAACTTTAGGGCAGATGTTTCATTAAAATCAAGCCCCAGGACTTCCAGAAGAGTAACTTAAGATATGTGGCAAATGTTCGCATTGTGGAAATACTGCTTTAAAGTGCAATTAACAATAAGGATTAGAACACCCAGAATTAGTGCTAAGAAGTAGATCAGCACATGGATTCTGGGCTGGGCTGCTGGTTTCTAACTTTCTTTGATTTGTTACCTTCAGCAAGTTACTAAACCTCTCTGTATTTTCCATCTCTTTATTAATAAAATTTAAGTAGTAAGAAGACCTAACTCTTAGGGTTGTGTGGATAAAATGAGTTAATTTAGAAAGTGCTATGTAAGTGTTTGCTATGGTACAGATGATGAGGATCATTATGAATTATTTGGTATTTTGGAATCAATTATCTACTTCATAAAGGTAGGGCATGTCTGTTTTTATACATTTTTGTTTCCCCTGGAACTTCCTGTATAATGCTCAATAACTTTGTATGAGTGAATGAATCTTTCACTTCCGGTAACTCTAGCACCACCAGTAGCTGGAAAAGGTAAGCACATAGTAATAGAGTAAAAAATAAAATGCTAACTTGGGACCATAGTTCTGATTTCAATTTGACCCAGGAGGCAGTTTGCATTAATTAGCAATTTATTTTTTTCAGTTGATTCATGCTATGCTCATTCCTTCTACATAAAGCTATTTCTGAAGTGACTGCACAGTATGTTCTAGATGGCATCTTCCTTAACCACAGTGTTACTAAAGAATCTTTACAGTAAGTGGATGCTCTAATTCCAGACTTGATTCCTTGATTCATCTACTTCCTTGATTAATGAATGATGAGAGAAGCAAAATACCCTCCAGTGCTGTATTCCTAACAACATAAATTCTAATTGTTAATTGTTGCCTCTGAAAATTATTTATTTAATTATTTACTGATTGCTTCCTCTTATTTATAAATAAAACTTAATACCCCAAATTATTTATTTCAGTTTGGGGGATGTTATGATTAGTACAAATCAAAATTAAGAACTCAGGCTGGAGTAAAGAAAACTTTAGTCTGCATATTTAAAAGCCTGTCTGCCATCTACACACACACACACACACACACACACACACACACACACACACAGAAATATAATCAATATTTTTAAAAAATTAAATTGACTTTGCATCAATAAACACCAAATACTCTCATAAGGAAAAATTTCTCTCTGCCAACTATATACCTAGCAGATGTTACTTAAAGAAAACCTAGTTTGGAGAATAGAAAAATAAATAAATATTTTTAGCTTACATTATCTTTTTAATAAAACACACTATAATATCTAAGACAATGTTGTAAACTCCTGTTTATGAATTGATATTCAAGAGAAGGCCAGCTGAGGTTGGCTTGTAATTGGATGGCCATCTGCACAGGGCACACCAGTGACAGGTTGATTGAGCTGTAATGGAGATGGGACCTTTCAGATGGGGATTGATTTTTATTTGACAAATGCTAATGATGGCTGAAAAAAGATAATTGAAACACTCCAAGCACTGTCTCTGGTAGGTAAAACATGAAGGGTATTTAGAGATGTGTCAGTCTCCCTCTTTGTGTAAATACTTGTTTTAATTGATGTTCCTCCTACCTCTTAACATTTTCCAGCTAATTTGTGTGTTAGGACGTAATTTCAGAATGTCTGCATAAGATAAGGAAATTGGGTGTTTGTAAATTGGCAATTGAATTCTAGTCATATTTAACTTTCCCCCTTCAATGATTCTATTTTGGATTATCATTGTGTGATCTTTGCATTTTTCTCATTGCTCTCTCAAAAACAATTACTTTTTTTCTAAATCTCATGATATTCTTTTCTCTGTGTAAAATAACATAACTTTCTCACTACAGATGCTTCTCAATGAAGGATCTGACTGTTCCTTTCTTGATTACAATAAATTTGTTATTTATTTCTATTATAGTTTCCTCACAGTGTTACCTCCATCTTCAGATTTCCTAAAAGTTCAAATGCCAAGCACTATTTTCTTCGCAAATATAACACTAGTCCTGTCCTTAAAAGTCAGTGTATTTTTCCTCTCCTGGCTGACATCCAACGTGTTTTAAACAGTTGGTATTTCTTAAATATGTCTTGTGTTCGTAATGTTAAAAAGGTGTGAAAAATAAAAATGCCACCTTGATACAAACACTACTGTAGCAACTTGGTCAACTCTAAGAACTTCCACCACACTGCTTTCATCTCTGCCTCCTCCCCCGTTCTGTGACTATCGCCACTCCATTTCCCTGGCGCCCATACCGGCACCCCACCTGATAGCTTCACCAAAACAGAGCCTGTAAGTCTTTTTCCACTGGTCCTCCCATTCAGAAATTTATGATACGGTTGGTAGATGGACTGCGTGTCCCCAAACACCCTTTCCTAGCTCAGCAATGACTATGTTTAGTCTTTATTGGTGATTAATGAGTCTACCTAGCTTTACAGCTTTGAATTGAAGAGAGAACCTGAAATATGAATAAAAGAGAGAAAAGAGTTTACAAAGAGAACATTATCAGGTTTAATAAAGGAATTAAAATAAATCAGAAGTAATACAGAGGGAATCTTGGCTCAAGTTGGACAAGTTGTTTAAGCTCCGTGACTGGCAGAGAACTGTTTTCAGTATGGGTTTGTGGGAGGGAGGGAAGGAGGGAAGGTGGAAGGGAAGGGAGGAAGAGAGAGAGGGAGGGGAAGAAAAAAGCAAAAGGTAAAGCAGCCTGGCTCTTGGAATCATTTCCTGGACTAAGGATCGTCTAACTTTCCATGCCTCACTCACTCTATCACAGAAAAATGGGCTGGAAACCATTTAGGTTTCAGTTTTTATTTTGCATAAAGCCTCATGGCGAGAAACTACTCCTTAGGGTCCTTTTGCATGTTAAACATCTGTCTTCCCTTTAAAAGCTACATAACTCTTTCTCAATGAACCATCTTCCATAATATACATCACCTAAACAGCTGGCTGAATAAAACCAATTATACTATTAAAAATAAACCAGGACTTCCAACAGTATGCTCCGGTAGCCTAGTCTTCCTCAAAGCCAGATATTTGGACTCCAAACACAATTGTGTGGATTTGTTGGTTGCATTTTTACCTAGAATATGTTTCCTCTTTTTTTTCTCTCTCTGATGTTGTTTCACTCTTAATCTCTACTCTCAGAATCTGATTAGAGTGATAAAGCTAGGGAATAGTAACAGAAAAAGGAACAATAGGAAATAGAAACAATTAGCATCCTAACTGGGTTTTCCCAGCTTTGTATTCATGACTGATTCCTTATTGGTGTGTCCATCTGTGCTATCTTTCATCCACGTGTTGATTGGTTAAATGAAAGAACAACTTCTGATTCTTACCATAGAGGCTTAGGCAGGAGCTGAGGATGGTGCTATCGCTTAACTTTTCCCATCAGAACAATGTCTACTCTTTTTTTCAAGTAAATTAAAATATGGTCCATTGATTGTTTAAACGATGTCCAAAGACCATCTGTTCGAAAAATATTTTCTTACATTAATATGAAAGTAGTAAATGACTAGGTGTGTAGGTTGTGATATTCGACTAAAAACAGGTTTCAAAGGCAATTCATTCTATACCATCACTATTTGCAAAAACAATGCAGAGGTGTATAGTTTCTGTGTATACAATTTGTATACGGTTTATCACTTATACAAATGCCTTATGCATATATCAATTGCCTTACTCGATTGAGATATTGTGATGATTTGTTACAGTTTGGGAGTTTGGGGAAGTGTGAACATAATCTATAGAACCAGTCTAATAAAATAGTTTGAAGGGAGAACTAAGGAGGCATAGATTAATAATGATACACACACACATGCATACACAAATGCACACACACACAAACGCACAAGAATTTTTCCTTTTTAAAATGCTATTACTTCATTCATATGTGGGAAATAAAACTGAAGGCAACAAAAGAACAAGACAAACAAAGAAACAAAAATTCATAGACACAGACAATAGTTTAGTGGTTGCCAGAGGGTAAGGGGGAGAGCGGATGGTAGAAGAGGGTAGAGGGGGTTAAATATATGATGATGGAAGGAGAACTGACTCTGGGTGGTGAACACACAATGTGATATATACATGATGTATTACAGAATTGTACACTTGAAGCCTATGTAGTTTTGTGGACCACTGGCACCCCAATAAATTTTAATTTAAAAAAATGTTGTTATCCTTTTCATCTATAAAACATTTACATGTTTAACATGAAATGATTCTTGGTTTTGAAGACAAATGATTTCTTAGTCTGTAAGAATTATTTTAACTCTGTTAAAGCAGCAAAACTTGAGTACTTCATCTCCATAACACTTAAATTTACCCGTATGAGAAGAATGACTACGTCAATCATGTTGTAATGCTTTGCTTTCTTTCAATGTTTTGTTTTATATTACATGTCATCAGTCAGACTTCAGATGTAAAATGCACATTGGGAGCTAGCAGCAAGTATTGTCCTCAATACTTTCGTTTTGACTAAAATGTTGAAAGCCTATGAGAAATGCAAGAAGAAACAAATGCCCAAGCTTAGCCTTCTGAAGTCCCCATAGCATGGCAGACAAAAGCGAGGCCTTTTTCTGAAACAGTTGTTCTGCACTCACGTTTTCCTTCCTGAAGTGTATTTGACAATTACTGCACTCTACTCACCTACCTTGGGCTGCTTCTAGCCTTACAGGGCACCTAAAGACATTTTCCATAACAAATGAAGAGATCGGGCTTGGAAAATGCATCTTCAGTTGACATTTGGAGGGAGTTTTCATTCATTAACGTAAGCTGTTGGGCACTATCGGTTTGAGAGTTCTGTAAATGCTAGCAGCCAACAAGTATAAGTATCTCTGAGAAAAATCAAGAGGCCTTTGCACACTAGATACAACCTGTAATATGTAGTCAAGTGAGGTGCCAGACATTGACCAAAACACCAAATCTGTAATAGTCCACGTTGATAAATTAGAGTTGAGAAGTTATTCTGAAATTAAGTAAAGACAATTTATAGTCCAGTAATGAATTTCATCCTCACTTTTCTGCATACCATTATCACCTTTAAAGAACTTAAATTCAGATAGAAAAATACTTGTATGTTGTTAACGCTTAAATCTTTGTGCTTTTGTGCACGTTAGTATTAGACACTTAAAGAGAAGCTAAACTAAAGAGCCTTTTAAAATGAAGAAAAAATAGAACTAATTTGAGCAACTCTTAGGAAATATTAAGGCTTAAGATTTCTGACTTCTTCACATTCTATCTATTTATACTTTTCCATCCCAGAATGGAATCTAGAATGGGAACCAAAATGACAGCTGACAGTTGTTTATAATGCAGTTAAATGTACTCAGTTTTAAAAGCTGAAGTCTCCTTTTTAATTGCCCCTAAAAGGAGTTGATGCTAGGTGTAAAGTGACCAAGGTAGCTTGCACTCAATCACCGTCAAGTGTTTTGTGACCTGCATATGAACAGACGTACCTGCCAGCCAGCCAAGTTCTACATATCACATGTAAAAATAAATATAAAAAATGATTGAAAATATCAATGCGATACTTGAGAAGGAACAAATAATAGTTAATGTGCTTAAGAATACTTTTGGTTACAATAGCTGATAAAAGATTAAAAAATTTAAGAGAGAAAGAACCTGAAATTTTAGGATAAGTCTATTGCAGCAAAGAATGAAGTATCAAAGATGTAAATAAATTATCAAAAGCTTCTAGACTGGTGGTTCCCCAATTCGGTGGCACTTTGAATTCACCTGGGGAGGATTAACAAACGCCAAATCACAACTCCTTAGCCCTATTCTCAGAGACAGTTTAGACTGGACTGGGGTGCAGCCTGGGAATTGCAATTTAGTGCCTTCCTGGGTGGTTGTAATGTGAGGGTTAACCACTGTTTTCTCTCTCTCTCTCTCTCTCTCTCTCTCTCTCTCTCTCTCTCTCTCTCTCTCTCTCTGAAGCAGCTTTGACAACTTCAACAAATCAATCACAAGTACTTTGATCTTTGGAGGAACTCTGTAGGATGGTTTCCTGTGGCAGTTTTTCCTTAAAGGGTCCAAAATTTCCTTACTCATACATGGGGCTGATCCTGGTTGTGAGATGAATTCCACTTTCACTCTTACAAAGAGATGGGTTGAAAAAAATAAATAAATACTCATCGAGTCCCCTTACCAAAGATTCTGGCTACCCATAATCTGTGCCCTTGGCTGTATGGTACTCAGAGCTCTGGGAATTTACAAATCAGAATATGCTTGTACTTCGCCCTGGTTCTCATCGTGTTTGGTGGAATCAGAAGCAAGCTGGTGACTCCAGTGCTGTACGTGCAAGCACACCCCTAACTTACGTGTTCTTGGAAGTCTTTTTTCATTTCTTACCTCAGCTTTCTTATCTTGAAAATAAATAAGTTTGAAAAAGTCATGCCTAAAGTTCTTAACAATTCTCAGGTTGTACACTTCATTTTTTTTTGCATCGTAATGATTTTTTTTCTTTATGTACTCATATAGACAGTAGTATTATAATAACTATGTATGGTGTCAGGTGGGTACTGGATTTATCGGGGTGATCACTCCGTAAGTTATATAAATGTCCAGTCACTATGTTGTACACCTGAAACTAATAGAATATTGTAAGTCAACTGTAATTGAAAATTAATAAATAAGTAAATAAATAAATAAAGAGTCAATAATGACACTTGTCTTGCTACTCCATATTTTGGCATACTTTTTCCAGTAATTTTTGAATGAGTTTTCTATAGTGCATGTGTGTGTGTGTGTGTGTGTGTTTGTGTGTGTGTATGTTTTGTATGTAAAAAATAATACTGCTTATAGTGGTAAAGTTAGATGAAGAGAAAAAAATGAATGAATCAATAAATATCACAAATAATACTACCACTGGCAATTAAATATTTTGAAGATTTATTTTTTTAATATTATAATAAAATATTTTTCAATACCAAGCAATTTTGAAATATAGTATTTTAATTCCTGCACAGTGTTCCATCATACAAATTTATTTAGCTCTCACCCTACTGTTAAACATTTAGATTGTTTTCAATGTTTCTGTATTCATAAATAATGTTGTGAGGAGCAACTTTGTTTTGTGCCTTTGGTGACTTCTAATTATTTCCTTGGGCTAGACCTTATGGGATTGCAAGTTTAAAGAGTGGGAATGTTTTTGGAGATCTTTATTCATATTGCCAAACTGCTTTTCAAAACTCTGTCTATACAAATTTAAACTTTTCTAGCAGCATATGAAAGAGCCCCAGACGCCATGCTGTCAAGAAAATGGAGTAGTTTTGTACTTCTTTTTGTTCAACTGTATAAGTGAATGAAAGTTTTACTTCTAAACCTGTTTTCTTCATTCTTCCAAGACACAGTCTTCATTCTTAGCCCAGTAATAGAAACTGTAAAGAATCACAGATGATTACAGCCTGATAAAGACTGATGTGCTTATTACATAATGTCTTACTTACTACTTTAAAAAAAAAAGGATCTTGGTCCCAATACCATTTTAAAGAATACATAAAAACGCAATAATGATTTTTCATGTTAATAGTGGATCTTTAAATGATCAAACGCGTGCTTTAAGAATGGCTAAATGATAAACCTGAGAAGATAGAAGAGAACAATTATAATATAGATGGAAATTCATTTTGGTTTTTCCCTTTTGATTTCTACAAGTTTTTTGTACATATCTTATTATGAATGTACCAATTGTGAAATTTGTCTTTCCTGGAACATATATTATTTCTACAATTCTGTGAAGGGACTTCCTTGTGGCTTCAGGGATAAGAATGTAGGCCTACTTGCCTTGCATTTCATCCTATGCTAAGCAACACTACGTTATCTGTCTCTTCCAAGACACTCAAAACAAACAACAACAACAAACAAACAAACAGTATTTTTAAGGAAAAAAAAGCATTTCAGTGAAGTTTTTCTTCATTTAATAATTTCCTCTTGCAAAGCAATGAAACACCAACTTAACATTCACCTCATTTTCTATCATCTCTTCCTCCTTCTGCTCCCCAAGCAAACAAGTCAGCACAACAACCTGACACTTGAGATCCAGCAGAACCCACTAATCAGAATGAGGGTTCTGCTTCTCCAAAGTGATAATTATTTACACCTTCCTGTGTTGTTTACACGCACCTGTCTCTGTTCCAAATGTCTAATGTTATCTTTTGAGTCTTGAACATATTTACAATTCACCTTTTCTTAGAATGTGTGTTCTAATAATAAGAAAAACATGGTTTTCTTTTATATTATTAGAAGCCATTTTTATGTCTAACAAACTCCTTTATCTTACAGTTTCTGCTTTGCAATTGGCAGCCAGAATCTGAAAAAAAAATGACTTCCATGTGTGGAGCTGTTTCTTATGAGACAGTGATCAGCCTCACAAAGTAGTGAGTTCTCCGGCCCTGAAAACACTCAAAGAAAGGCCAGATGACCTTTGTGTAAAGATAGTTGAGCATGGGTTCCTAATTTCACAGAAGACTGGAATCAAGAATTTCTAGGTTTTATTTCAACTTCAAGAATTTATATATGACACATATTTCCAAAATTATTTGACATGACCTGCAGTAAAAGATGTACTATAAGTCTGCTAAAACGGAATTTGAAACTAAAACTTCTGAGAACTGAAGATGAGAGGATGTCCAATGTAATGTCCCTCTTCATTTCCTCTTCATTGGAGAGGAAATGAGAGATACTCACAAGGCAAAGTTTTGAAAGCTTATTCATACTGTTCTGAACCAATTTGCTAAGTGTGACCAGTGTCAACAGGTTGTAGTTTTTAGAATTAGTTCAATGTTCCTCTTTCTAAGAGCAAGTTTATAGTTTGTTTCTCACTTGCCTGTAGAAACTGTATAGAAAATATTTAGTTTCTGAGTCTGCCAAAGTTGATGTTATAGGTAGTCCACACAGATGGTGTCTTACACACAGTAGGTACTACATGAAAGTGTGCATGGATTGAATTAAAAAGCCCAGGACAGAAAGTCATTATCCAATCCTACCTTAAAACGTCTTACCTCTCACTAAAGAGTGAAATATATATCCTAATGGAAATCTAATTAGATTATAAAAGAGATGGATAAAATAGAATAAGGCACCGAAATAACAACAATTCAGTTTCTCTCTACGTCGAGAGAAGCAATCCTCCACCTACAGTTTTTCTTCACAAATGGAAAATGTGGTTCGTAGCATTCGTCTTCTGCTCATATAGAAAGTAGGCAAGATGAACACGCAGGAGGCCCTTTGCCTGTCCAAAATTGATAGATCCTAACCATTTATCAAAGTGTTAAAGAAAAGGAAGAAAAAGCCTTTGATCCTCTTAATATTTAAGGATAATATATATCACTCTCCATCTTGAAAATGCACTGTCATTGCTCTCTACCTTTTCTCACTGGGTTTTTCGGAACGTTGGTCCATGGCTTCCCCTAGCCCCGTTCTACAGCAATGTGAATCCTTCCCTCCTCCCTGCCCCTCAAAGATCCAAACATGACTCCATCATGGTTAAAAAAAAATCAGGTCACTCGTCTCCTACTAGCCCCTCTTCAATTTGTTATTATTTCTAGCAAATCTAAACTTTTCAAAGAAGGTGTTGTTTCTTTCTTTGTTGTTTGTTTTATTTTGTGTTGACATCCTGGTTACCCTCCTCATTCTAACACTCTTCAAGGAAGCTTCTGTCCTCATCCTGAACTGATGTTGTTTAAGGACACAAATGATCATCTGCTCGAGTCAGCCTGTGTTTTCCTTCACCTTCCTGCTGCATGTTCTATTATTAGTCACCTCCTGCTTCTCCCACGCCTTAGATTCTGTCCTACCGCAAGATCTGGAGTCACTCCTAAGCCCTCTGCCACCTCCTCTGCCTCCCGCTAGTAGATCTCTATCCCCCTGTTTCATGAAGTGCACTTTCCTCACAAGGTGTTGACTTTTACCCTCGTTTTATTTCTTTACGCCTTTATCCTCAGAGATCTTATCCACTCCCAAACTCCTAAGAATTAAAGTCAATGTGCCAGCAAATCTTTAAAGAATTATAAAAGAATAAATATAAAAGTATATCTATAAATATAAACTTACTTAAATAAGTAATTTTCCCCTGAAAACATCTCTTCATCTTTTGGGCAACTATAATTCTCAGTCCTAGTCCAATGAGTATTTTTCATTCTTTATGTCTTTCATTTTATTTTATTTTCTTCCTTTTTAGCTGTTATATAACTCATGGAATTTTCAAAATGGCTTCCTACAGTTTTCTTAGCTTTAATACATCCTATCTGGTTTTCATTGCTCTGTCTCTCTATGTATATTCTTGTGTGTGTGTGTGTGTGTGTGTGTGTGTGTGTGTGTGTGTGTGTGTGTGTGTTTCATGTGTTCATTATCTTCTTTCCCAACTTCACTGTAAGCTCCTGGAGAGCAGAAAGTATATTATATGTTTGCAATATAACCTATAGTCATAGCAGAGTGTCTTAGTTATAAGTGATACTGAATAGATAGATACCTGTAATCATGAAGATAGTCAATAAGAACTCAGACTGTTAAGAGCATGAATAAGGGTTATAGTGTGCCCTCTCCTCCACTGCTTCAGTCTCCTACTCTGACCAACATGCACCACGACATGTCTCAGTCCATCTCCATCACCATTTTCTCTAATTCTTCATTTATTTCCAAGATCTGTACCCAAAAATATAACTGTATACTATTGATATAATATTATTCAGGTTTCAAAACTGAACTATAAGTTGTTGATTTGGAGCAAATGATAGAGATAGAGATAGGGATAGAGAAAGAGATGATAGATAGATAGATAGATAGATAGATAGATAGATACATAGATACATAGATACATAGATAGATATAGGTATAGGTATAGATACGGATATAGATACATATATACACAAAGACATATGTATATGTGTGTGTGTGTGTTATATTGTATTATTTTTCTAGGGCTGCCTTAACAGTACCACAGACTGAGTAATTTAACCACAGTTCCGAAGGCTAGAAATCCAAGATCAAGGTGTTGGCAGAATTAGATTCTTCTGAAGTCTCTTTCCTTGGCTCATAGATGACCATCTTCTCCCTGAGTTTTCATGTAGTCTTCCCCTCTGTACCTCTCTGTGTCTAAATGTCCTCTTCTTATATGGACACCATATTGAATTAGGGCCCACCATAATGACCTCATTTTTTAGTTTAAGTTAATTTCCTCTTTAAAGGCCCTATCTCCAAATAGTCACATTCTAAGATATTGGAGATTAGGATTTTAACATATGAATTTTCGGGGAACAAGTGTGTGTGTGTGTGTGTGTGTGTGTGTGTGTGTGTGTGTGTGTGTGTAGTTAAAGAAATTCAAGTAAAAAATAATTTCGTGAAAACGAAAAACTATAGAAAGACATTAAGCTTTGAGGACAAAAAGAACTACACGAAAACTTAATCAACCATCCAGCCTGATGTCTGAAGGATTCAGTGGGGAAGATGTCAACCATAGGGCATCAGGGAGGTCACAGATCCAACATTGTCATCTCAGTAAAGAAAAGGATGTAGCTAATGTATCCAGTGGAATTTCGGAGGGTGTTAATCATATTAATTGTTAATCCCTTGAGAAATTCCCACAAAACTGAGGTAAATATCTGCATGCAAAATTGACAGAGACGTATGGAGCACATGCTTTAATCATCTGAATAAGCATTCTGTCCTCTTCAGGGGCATAAGTTACATTTTGAATTACCTCACAGCACACACGCTTCCCCTGTGTGTCAACAGTTTAGCATTCCATGCAGATCCTTTTCCCAAAACTGTCCCCAGACCTGGGTCATTTATTGATTGTGTTCAGTCATGGCTTTTACTGATCATTTTTAGTCTCACATTCAGGTGGCTCTTTCAGCACATTTTAAAGTTTTCTTGCTGGTATCCCTGCTGTTTTTTCTTAGGTGAGTCATGTTGTAATTTTCCAAACTGACTCCCCTAACAGTAAGAAGAAAAGCACTCACTGAGCTAAGATGGATTTTGTGTTCCATGCCATTCTAAACTATCAGTGAAAAAACTTGAACATGCTAGTTTTTGAAACAAGAACATTGGGAGCGATATAAAGGGGCCCATTTAGGAATAAGCTGCCTGCAGAACCTTCTTGAGTCAGAAAGACTCACCCCAATCCCCACTGCCCAAATCTCACAGAAACATAATGTGACCCGCAGCAACCCTAATCCACACTGAGAACCCTAAACCCATGGGCCCACGTTCTTCCATATCTCGGTATATGACACTCTGCAGACTTTGCGTGCACATACATACGTGCGTGCACGCGTGTGTACACACACACACACACACACACACACACACACACACACACACACACCCTTTGGGTGAAAAATGAAATATTGGTTAAAAGAAAAAAACTAAAATGTGTAATTGAATCGGGCTTAATAAAAAAGAATACCTTATTCATTCTCATGATCAGCATTGCAATAAAGAGAATATGCAATGGTAGGAAAAGAAGGGAACCACAGAATGACAGGATTTTTTGAGTATATTTGTGTGAATTAGAGCAGTGACTTTTGTCACCCCGGTGAGCATACCCTCTTTAGGATGGTAGCATGTGAGAAGACTTGGGTTAGGCAGGGGTTTTTCAAATTATATATGTACCTTTTAGTCCCTGATACATACATAATGTGTCTCCCCTTCTTGGGAATGGCCAAGTATAATAGTGACATTATACAAGTGACAATGCTTGCTTTCTGTGCATATGAAGTGTGGGGAAATAAAAAAGAAAACATTTTATAGTAGTATAAAGTTCACCTCAGAGAAGACATAGCTGTCCCATAGATGCCTCACAAGGAACCCTGGATGGAAGAACATAGGCAGAGAAAGGAAGAATGACAGGTGAAAATACGGAATACCATCACAGGGATTTAATGTGGTCCAATTTGAAATTCTTAAAATACACGGAAAAGGAGAGGCTTGTGATTTTGCTCACTTGGCAGGCATGACTTGGGCAGACAGAATAAATAGAGGAAAGAATGCAAAGAAATAGAGTATGCCAGGACCTTGTAGGGGAAGCCAGGGTCCGAAATCCGAGTAGACTGGAAGAGGGTTAGCTTGCACCAAATATTAAGGAGGTGAGAGACCACATGCACTGGGCACCGAAGGGAGAAAGGTCACTGAGAGACGAGTAGAAGTCAGGTGCCATCTGTATGAATAGATAAAAAATGAATTCCAGGAGGCAGAGCAGGGAAGCCAGAAGCCTAGGCCAGGGGACTAAAGACAAATGTGGTCAGTGAAACATTTCAGTGCTCAGCTGTGTGAACCAGGACCTGGACCAAAAGTGATGCCTGATAGCTGTTGGTAGTGAATCTTAATCCTTTAAATGTTCATCTCTAGTAATTTAAATGATCTTCCCTGGTGTCGATGAGCCATCACTGGCTATTCATTTAGTCCACATTAATGAGAAAATGCCCCAAGTTTCACGGGGTTAAGTTGGCAGCTTTTTCAGACTGATCCTTTCATAGTGATATAGCTCAGTCCCGTTCAATCGCTAAATTCTGCCCTCACTCTCATAATTCTTTCTCAAGAAAAATTGCCAAAGGCTACTCTCCTTGATGTCTGTAGGAGCTTTTCCCCCAGTATAAGTATACGATCAGGTTCCTAAATAGCTTAGGTATCATACAATATAAAATGTACAGTGGCTATAAACATACACAAATGTGTGTTTGCAGGCATAAAAGCCAGGTGATTATAAAATAATGACATTTCACCTTCTTCCTACGAAAACCACACGTAATGAAGTTAAACTAGGTGATGATGACCCTCATTTATTTTTTCAGTTCTCATTTTTCTCTATGTACTGAAATTCTCGTCATTGTTTTATTTTGATTTTTTTTGTCTTTGTTCTTGTCAAAAGACAGAAGAATTCTTTGGTGACACTTAACATTCACCAAAATCTTTATTTACAATTAAATTTGTGAGAGATGGTGTTTTCATAAGAAACTACTATAAATTGAACTTGTATCAGAAATTGTCAGGCAGAAATCAGGAATTTTCTGTGACTTCTATGCAATCAGTTTTCCCTTTTCTGTACAGTATAAGTCTGTACAAGTGTGCTTTTTGTAGGCTAACTGTCAAATAGCTGAAGATACATTATTAATGATTTGCAGTATTTTATTTTTAAATTTTTCACTGCTTTCTCAATAGTTTCTTGACTTTCAGAGGATTTTCCTTTCAACTTTTTCTTCTCATTTCCTACGGGTGGAGCATTTTAAGTAGATGTTATAAATCTCTGCCAACAGCGCATTCAGCGCCCTGCCTGAATGGTTTCATTTAGACAACGACTATCCTTACTTTCTAAGTCTCTTCAGGATCTTTTTCACGGTGAAATAACACTTTGTTTCCATTAAAGAATCCAGCACAACTTCCAAAAAAGTCCTCAGGGTAACTAAGTATAGATGATTTCTTTGATTTTGGAGTAAAATCAATATTATGCCACCTTATTAAATTAACTTTAAATTTTTACTTCAAATCCAAACATGTATTTTTAGGTTGTTTTTTTTTTTAAAACGAAAGAAGGGGACATGCTCTGAATGTATGTGTGTGTGTGTGTGTGTGTGTGTGTGTGTGTGTGTGTGTGTAATATNATATATATATATATATATATATATATAATTTTTAAAAACATCCACTATTTTAGCTCTATAAATCAAACACATTTGATGCCTGAGTCCTGTAAACGTTTTCTACAAAGGCAGACAGGATGCTGCTATTTTGTTTTGCAATTTTAGTCAAATGTTTTCTAAAATACTAGTAATGAGTATGGTATTTTTTTTAAGCCTCTGAAACCTCTAATTCAGGCCACGAATGTTTCTTTAAAATGCACCAAATCTAGCAGAGAAATATATCAAGTCAGAGATTCAAAAAGGGAAAACTGGAAATAGAAATCTTCCCCAAATTTTATTTCTAATCTAGCTAAGCAGACACCAAGCATACTAATTTTTGGAAAGGTGTCATAATTTTTCAAAATTTTAGCCTCAAGACAGCAATATACTATTCTTCTTGATGTGTTTTACGATCAGTAACAATGGTTTATTCATACAGTTATCAGTGCCAGGGGAATGAGTATCCTAACGATTTACAGGATTCTTTTTTTCCAGGTGAATTCATTTCCTAACAGATATATCTATCTTTTGGGCAAATAAAAAAAAAATTAAGTGAATCAAAGATGAGATAACCTTTCTCAATATTTTTTTTGTGTGTAGCATCAGTCACTCTGTTCTCCTCATATAATGATAAAAAACAAACACTTTCGGGTTTATAAAAGCTCCTGTCTTCACAATGTCCCATTTTTATGAAGTATTACTCTGCCTTTATAACAATGCTTGTGGCCCATATTACAGCTCCCACTGTGTGCTGTTGCATTTATTGTTGTCACTTTATTTTTTTAGATTTCAAATAATAGAAAAAAAATATTTCAGTAGTTTTCACAAATGCTTACCTGCAGACACCCCTATAGATTTTGTGGTAGGCTCATCTAAGATCCCCCAAAGTCTGAGACCTGTGTCTACAAACCAAGGCTAGTTTGCATATAATTTAAATATATGTTTGTGTTCATGTTCATTCATTAGTACTAAAATATCAGTCAGAGAAAGACACTTTCTTTTTGCCCAATAAATAACAAAACTATCTGTTTTATTTTAACACATGTTCTCCTCTCCTCAGCTGAATGTTTATACAGTTGTAATTTATAGGACATGATTCTATGGCCCATATGTAACAGAAATTTAAATTTAATTTAATGAAAATTTTACCCAAGTCAAGTGAGGAATTAGTGGCGTGTCTAACTTTAAGGGCTTTTCCTATTATTGCATTATATTCTAACGTGCATATGGAAGGTAATTTAAAAGTCCTTATCTCATTGTAACTCACACTTTGTAATCCTAAATACCAGAATTAAAATATTTTGAAATAATTGTGTCCCTTTGAAGGGCATATACTATGATCACTGTTATTGCAGCTAGGAATAATAATAAAGGGAGATAACTATAATATATATTTGTGTGTATATATATGTGTGTATATGATTCCTGATCTCTATCAAGTATGTTAAAACTGAAGTAGCCCAGATGAAACCCAATATGGCAAGAGATTGGATTCTATGACTAGGGGCAAAGGTTTTCAGGGGCTAGTTGTCTAAGATGTCTAAGATGTCTCAGGGTTTGTACCCAGGGTCCTAGTGGAAACAATGATGAACATGTTTTTCCTGAGTGGATATCTCAGAATATAATCTCAGATCAGAACCTTAGAGACTACTGACTTTGGGCCCATCATCTTAAAATTGAATCTAATAGGAAGCTGCTTATACAGAGTAGATCAGAGCACTATTCACCCCACTATTTATCGGGGAGGATGGAACTTGGTTCCTTTTCACAGCTGCATTCACTCCCACCTCCTCCTGACATCTGTGGACTAAGGGAACACAGCTTGTGAAGAAAACTGCATCCCTCACCAGTTACAATGAACACTCTAAAAGGGGATGGAGGGTGGAATGGTAAAGTAGATGGGAACAGGAAGGGGGCTGAATTAATTTTATACCATTGCCTAATGTATATTTTTAAGTTTTCCTTATCTAATTTCTTTAGATTTGGGGCATAATTATCCACCTGCCTGTGGCAGTATTTTGTTCAGTATTGCCTCATATAGCAATGATTTGGGGTTTCAGAGCATTATTTCTGGTGCTAAGTTTGAAAAACCAAAATAAAATGTGTGTCATCATAAAGCAAAGGCAAAAACACATGGATGGATCAGAAAACACCTTCTTATAAGCCAGCCCAGAAGCACTCTTCTGAGGACGCAGGTCAAAGCTGACCAACATGATTTACCCCGAAAACAAGGAGATAGCTCCCATGTGCAGGCAGTGTTTATTGACACAAAGTTGAACTCAGTCATGCGAAGCTACAGAATTCTTTCTCTTCCTAAGATTCGAATTTAACATAACTAATAGATTATTAGTGTGTACTAGACTAAATCTGTACTAGGACATGATACATGCATGTTTGAAATAAATATCTAAGAGGGATGAAGAGTATGAAATAGAAACATAGACTTTAAAATTTAATTATCACCACTCTCACCATATAGACATTTAACATATAATATGCATAAATATACTGAATAATTTGGTAAACTATTTAGAGAGGTAAGGCTGTAGATATTTTCAAACCGTAGGACCAATAACAATTAATAAGAGCATTTGCAAGAGGACAGGCAGAGTTGCTACTGAAGAGCTTTCCAGCTCACTGAGCCTAAACTCCTCAAATGCCAGGGCAAGCAGCAGGCAGGCAAGTCAATTTTATGATTGTTACTTTTATATTTTAACATCCATTGTAATACAAAAGTTTGCCTTTTATGAGTTCAATGTATTTTAAAAGAATTAAAATAATTTCCTTTACAGGAAAAATAAATGCCACAAAATTTTTAAGTGGAGAGCTGAAATCTTTCCAAATGAATTCTGTTAATTCAGGTGTCATGGCTGGAGTCTGATCTTGGGCAAGTTACTTACCCTTATCGTTCCCTAGCTGATTTCTGTGAAAAATGAGGATAATGGTAGCCCTAACTTCATAGAGTTGAGTGGAAACCCAAATGAGAACATTCAAGTGCTCAATAAATTATTATTATTATTATTATTATTATTATTATTATTATTATTATTGCCATTTTATACACTTTTACTCCATGGGTTGGTTGTGTTCCTTAATTTTCGTAAGGGGTCTTAACTTCATTCTCTTCACAGTGGATTGTATCTCCTTTTGATTAGTCACCAAAATACAGGTTCTTTTTCTTTTTTCTTTAATTAAAGTTTATTTGGGTGACAATGTTGGTAAAGTTACATAGGTTTCAGGTGTACAATTCTGTAATACATCATCTATATATCACATTGTGTGTTCACCACCCAGAGTCAGTTCTTCCATGACCATATATTTGATTCCTTCTACCTTCGTCTACCACCCCTCTCCCCCTTACCCTCTGGTAACCACTAAACTATTGTCTGTGTCTATGAATTTTTGTTTCTTTGTCTTATTTCTTTATTGCTTTCAGTTTTATGTCCCACATATTAATGAAATCATATGGTTCTTGACTTTTTCTGTCTGACTTATTTCACTTAGCATGATAATCTCAAATTTCATCCATATTGTCACAAATGGCAGTGTTTCATCTTTTCTTATAGCAGAGTAGTATTCCATTGTGTCTCTATACCACGTCTTCTTTATCCAGTCATCTATGGAAGGACACTTTGGTTGTTTCCATGCCTTGGTCACTGTAAAAGAAACCATCAACAAAATCAAGAGGCAACCAACCAAATGGGAGAAGATTTTGGCAGATTCTTGTTAGAGGTTTCAGCCTTCATATCTTTTGTGTTAAGCCTTAACAAAAGCCTGGTTGTAGCAAATTTTAATGGGACATTAAAACTATCCATTCATTTATTGGAGGAATCCCGAAAGTGAGGAATGGGCTTCTGGGAGTAAAAAAATATCATTAGATCTTCAGTTCTATATTGAATTATTTTCATTAAATGTATTGCAACTGTAATTTTGTGTCTGTGGTTTTAGAGGGAGATATTCCAATCACAGCTGTCATCTGATTTTCAGATAGATGGCCCCAAAGCTAAATTTTTGTGAGATCTTTTGGTATATTCTAGTTTTACCCTTACATTGAACCAGGCCTTCAGAAAATTATATAGTGGTTTAATCTTTTGTAGAATTTTTTACTGAATTAAATTTTAGCATTATATCATTGTCATATAGTTTTAATGGCATTTCTTACATAGATCATTGTCTAGAATAACTTTTACAAAAACCTTTTACAATAATCTTGTTATGAGGACTTGATAAGATAAACTTTACTTATGCCTCAATGTCATGAAAAGTTCTGAAAAGCTGTCTGTGTTTATCTCATAGACCAGTAAATATTTTTTTCTTAGGCTGCTAGAAAATCTATACTGCAATTCACATATAGATTTTCCATGTTAAATTTATTATGGCTTGATTATTTCCTACCATGGCACTACTTCATTTGGATTTCTCATACATTTTCTTTGAAAAAAGTAAAAAATGAATAGCCTTTCCCCTAGTATATACCACCATCCATGTTTAATATCTTTCAGTAAAGTTATGCCTCAACTTTCTACCCATATAGTTATGATTATAAATAAAACACTTCTTTATAAATTTGGAGAATGCTTATGTGATATTTAGAGATTTTAGCTTAAAAACATAGAGCAATATTAAAGTGCATTCTGCTTTATTCTGAGTGACTGACCGCTGAATATCATAGTTAGCAAAAGAGTAGGTTGACCTACAAAGGGAGACTATTTGGATCAATGGAAATGGCCTAACTGGTGGAGTTAGATTCCAGTCCAGGGTCTGCAGTTTCAGACAACAGTTTATTCTCTTCACGAGTAGAAGACAATACTACTACACATATACACCAGATAAGATTGTGATAGGGTAAATAAAACAGTGGAAAGTGCTGTGAAAAACACTATAGAAATACAAAGTATTGGCACAGCCCATAATTTGAAGAAACAGATTTACCCAGCTTCCTTGCCTAATAGAGAATCATAAGCATGCTCAACCTTATACTTTTCACTGTGGTTAAAGAGCTCTCAAACCATATGAATTTATTCAGCCTGATTTTAGTCAGCCTTCTCCACGTGTGAGTTACATGATCTGGGTCAAGCTTCTGAGCCTGTCTGTCCCTCAAGTTGTCAAGAGGAATAAGTGAGACAATGCCGGTGAAACCCTCAGTGCAGTATTGCCACTATGTGTGACGTTGAATAAATCTTAGCCATTGTCATTAACATATAATTCCTTTGCTTGTCTTTAAAGTTAATAGGCATTACAAAATGAAACCCTCTCATTACACTAAAGTATATACACTAAATATAAATGGTTGCAGCTAGTAGCTGACAAGATTTTATAAACAATCATGAATAAGATTCCAGGCTCTGACTAAAATTTAATGAAAAAAAAGATTTAATTTCAAAATCACTGCTCAAAGTACCCTGGTCACCCCATTGTAGTTGAACGGCAGTGGATGCAGTTGAGGAGACTTAATGAGGTGTGTACCTGCTGTCAGGTGTGTTCAGTCACCAGGCACACAATGCAGCTGTAAGCAATGACTCTGACAAAACATGGGCCTCCGAGAACACAGTCGCAGTCCCCTTCTTACATGAAGAATCAAATGGAGTGGAATGGTCTATTATAGTTTTAATTACAGTGCAATTTTAGAAAAAGTAGACCAAATTTCTTGTAAAATCAAAATGGCGTGCTGGTCACATCAGGCTTTCGTATGCATTCCACAGCCTTTGTTCACAGTATCCTGGCCGCACATTTAATCTAGTTGGAAACAGTTCTACAGATGGAAAGGTTAGAAGATATCAGTGTGTCTAAGTCTAATAAAAATAAGTTCATGTGACCTGAAGAGAATTAAGATGCAGTCAATAAAAGTGCTGCTAGTGCCACTCACAATTTTTTCACTGGTATTCATTTCTTATAAATATATTTTATGGAGATATTTATGAACTTTAAAAAGAGAAAGAAATGTCTAGTGGAATTACAACATGATCCCGATGAACAGTTTTGATACTCATATTGTCTGGGAGAGTAGAGAGCTATCTATTGTTAATACACACTGAGAAATATCAAATATTACAAGCAAACAGTTTTTGTTAAAGTGTTCATGGAAAATGGCCAGCTCAAATCCCAGTAAAAACAGTTTGACTATGCAAGAAGAAATATAAAATCATTTCAAAAAGAGTCTGTGAAAATCTTGTTTCGTTTACCTAAGCACTAAGATGAATGAAAAGAAAGCTCTTACCTATTAAATCTTCCTTCCCAAAGCTGGCATTGGGACCCAAATAAGATGCAGTATGTGACAGCAGACCCAATCACATATTAATTCCTCTCTCCATTGTTCCTAAGGAATACTTTATTCTGGGTAGAAAAACCTCCTGATTGATTCCCCAAACAGAATTAACTCCAAAATACACCAGCAAGGAGCAAGTAAGATACTTTAGATGAGGTCCTAGGCATTGTCCTTTCATATATCGGAGGACAGTGTCATGGAATCCTATCAAATATAAACTCCCTGTCACTTTCCACTGTTATTAAGACCAGGCCAAGCAATTGTGATAAGAAAACCACTCCCTAAATACAAATATGCTCACCAATAGCCAGGTAAGAAAAACTTATTCAAACAACTTTTGCAGCAAGAGATCTTCATACCTTATTAATGATGTTCTATAGTAATAGATTTGTTGAATGCAAAAATGGAATGGCCAGACATAAATAAGCAAAAGGTGTAACCAGACCATTACTCACACCCAAAGTATGAACGTGACATCACAGAAACCAATGTGGGCCGCTAAACCCTTGGCCACTTCATTAGAAGGAAATTAAACTTTCTGCCTGCAATCCTGCCTGGCAACCGAGTTATTCCTCAAGAATGTAAAGGGGAACATTTTCTCACATGTCATCAGAGAGTGCAGTCCCTCTACACGAGTGCTTCCTTGACCACTATTGGCTGCTGCCCCTGGATGGCTGTCCACACAGGTACCAGCCTCCACCAAGCTGCCAGCCTTGGAGCTCTGCCCTGTGACTCATGGGGAACTTGGACTTCTCATTGCCAGATAATCCAAAGGGCAGAGCTTTGGGAACTCTAATACGTAAGGGCATATTTCCAGGGGACCCCAATCAACATTAGCATCACCTGGTAAACCCTTCTAAAACTAGATTTGGGGCTCTTACCCCTGACCAACATAATATGAAAGAAACTCTGGGAGTAGATCTCATTAAATCTATATTTTCAACAAGCTCCCCACAAGAGAGGTATATAGTAAGGGTGTAAAAACTATTTGTTGAATTATTTCCTAGGCAGATAGTATAAGCCTGGTACACAGATTGGCATTTGGAAATGCCAGTTTAGACCAAGCCCTTTTCTTCCAGTGGTAGAACGCCTACTTCATTGCCCCCAAACATACAGAGGCAGTTAAAAAGCTCCTATACATTCAATTACAAAGTGGAGGTTGGTGTGTCAGAAGTACATAGGGTGCCTCTATGGAGAGATGTCACTTAAGTGTCCTGCATCCCAAGTGTAACAGTCCCATTCAGCCCAGCTAAAATCCATATTGTAAATCGGTACTTTAAAAAAATCCCTCTTAAAGAAATTCTGTCATTGCCAATATCTCGAAGAATACATTGGGTCTTAGAGACAGTTAAGTTGAAACCATCTCAATGATATTTTTTATTCCATTTTTGAGAGGCCAGAGTGTAAAAAGAACTGAACTTTAAAATGATCGAATGAATTTTCCTTAAAATGACACTATGAGTTCCTCAAAAGGTAAAGCAACCAGCACATAGAATGTGATCAAATAATATGATCCAGAAGGAGGAAAAGGAGGAAGGAAGGAAGGAAGGAAGGAAGGAAGGAAGGAAGGAAGGAAGGAAGGAAGGAAGGAAGGCAGGCAGAGGGCCTGAGAGACACAGGTAGAAATCTCTGAGTGAATGAATGAATGAATGAATGAATGAATGAATGAATGAATGACTTGTTAATATGGACCTTACATTTGCCTACTATGTTTACTATATATTAGTTTCTATGCAGTTGCTCCATAATCCAAAACCAGTAAGATCCAGTGTATTCTCTAAAGAAGTCCATGGTCTATGGGGAAGGATAAAACCATGTTCATGTCATTATACTACATTGTGTTTACACCTGAGAGAGAGGTAAATAATCATAGTTAACATGTGTCTAGCAATTCTTTGCTCCAGGTACTGTACCGACCGAGGATTGTATGTCAACCTCACAGGAAACTCAGAGAACTGAGACTTAGAGGCACTAAGTAACTTATCTGAGAGTGAAGTTCAAACTCAGGCAGTCTATTTCTGGCACTCTTACACTTAATTACTATTCTACATTTCTTCCCAGTTTAGAAAGTGAAAGAGAGACTGGAATAAAAGAGATCCGTTAGATCACTGCAATAATCCACGTGAAAGGTGACAAGGACCTGAACTAGAATGGCAGCAGTGGAACTGGAAAATAATTAAATGAGAGATGCTTGAGAGAAAGAAATGAGAGCTCTTGATCCCTGATTGGAAGGAGGGGTACTGGTAAGAGACAAGGGGAGTCAAAGATCCAGAACTAGCCCAAATAAGGAGCACCTTCACAAAAATATATAGAAAAGACAGAATTAAGGGAGAGTTATTGGGAGAAGCAATATGGTTTTTGACATGTTTAGTTTAACTAAGAGATTTCATTAGCCGCAGTAAGATTTCTAATCAGTTAACAGGAATAGAAATGGGCTGGAAAGTCAGCTGATAAGACTGCTATCTATCATGTATGTTGTCTTGTTTCCCGTAATGAAAGTCTGTCACCAATTAGAATGCATCCCTTCCTGAGGTCCACACCCCTGGGGTGTGTGGCACTTCCTGTACCTTCAAGGGCTCTATAATTCTCATCATACAGTAACTGACAAAGACCTGGGACCCAGCTTCTGAGCAACAGAGATAACCTAAGTCATGTCCATCCTAAAGATCCTGGGAGAGTATACCCAAACCTAACCATTCTTTTTGTTTTACATTTTCATGCTGGCAAAGGTTATTTGGGAACTATAAATGCTTTTCAATTTCATGAGACCCAGGGTCTGATCAGTCTTGTTTTGTTCATGAGTTGTCTTGTTTGCTTAGAAGACAACCTGTGCTAGGTTGCCAGAAACTGTGATTTAGGTAAGGAAGCACCAGCCACTGTCCCTAGGAGACTCTTCCTTAAGTCAAGAGGACAGTCTGAGCTTGGTGTGGGACATCTGTTTGCCGATACTAAAAACTGTCTCCACAAAAGCACTTAGCCTCCCCCGAAAAACATGCAAAATTTCCTCCAAATAGAGTGTGTCAACCCCAAACCACTGGAACTTCCAGTTTTGCAGTGAAAGGTGTTATTTATTCACATTTTACTTTTCTTCAGTAACTAAATTAAGGTATTCTGCTGAGAGAAAAAGTTGATCTGTCCTTTAGGACTTAAAGTTTAATGCGTTGATTTTTGTGTCAAACAATCAGGAGCATTTGTGGGAATATTAGCTCTAGCCCTAAAAGTTAGTTACTTTGACTTTGAATAATGTAAATATCTTACTACTTAATATGTTTAATGCACTGTTGTGGCAGCTCCATATTTTGTGGTTAAATGATCATTTCATACAGGTAAGAAACATGGTTTATGGAGCTCTTTATGTGGGGTTGCTACGTCATTTGTTAGTGTGGCATGTTTTAAGTTAAGAAACTGACTTAACTGCTTTCTAATGGAGTTCTATATTTTGCATGCTCACAAGCCATAAATGCGTGTTCCACGTGTGTCTCACGGCCTTGTCAGCACTTGGTATTGTCAGGTTTTACTGGGAGAGGAGCTGTTTTCATTTAAATGTTGTTTTCACTTTAATCAAATTGTTGTTCAGACCTTTTGCTCATTTTTAAAAATTGGGTTGTGTGCTTTCTTATTGAGAATTGAGAGTTCTTTGTGTATTCTGTGTATAATAATTCCTTTATAGTGAATTTTCTACAGATATTTCCTCCCAGGCTGTTGCTTGTCTTTTCATTTTCTTAATGGTGTCTTTTCAAGAGCAGAGTTTTGCATTTTTATGTACACTGATCGATTCATGTAAGTTTTCCATTAATGGTCATGCTTTCAGTGTTATCTTTGTGAAATCTTTCACTATCCAAGGTCATGAAGATTTTTTTCCTGTGTTTTTTAACAAGTTTTGTTGTTTTACATTTTACATTGAGGTCTCTGATTCATTTGACTTAATTAATTTTGCATATGATATTAGGTATGGATTTATCTTTTTTTTTAATGAAAATATCCAATTTTTCTAGCACCATTTGATGAAAAGATTACTATTTTTTCATTAAATTGTCTACATATCTTTATAGAAAATCAATTGACCATGTATGTGTGTATCTATTTCTAAATTCATTCTTTGGTTCCATTGATATATTTGTCTATGCTTAGCCAGTAACACACTGTCTTGATTACTATAGCTTCAAAGTAGGTCTTGAAATCAGACAATGAGTCCTTTGACTTTGCTTTTCTTCAAAATTATTTTGGCTATTCTGAATTTTTTGCATATCCAAATAAATGTTGGAATGAACTTATTCATTTTTACAAAAACAAACAAAAAAAAACCACAAACAAACCAAAAAAAAAAACCTGCTGAAATTTTTACTGGCATTACACTGAATCTATAGACAAGTTTTGGAGAGAATTGATATTTTAACAATATTGAGTTTTCCTCAGTATATTTTTCCATTTATTTAGATCCTCATTGATGTCTTTCATCATTGTTTTATGTTAACTAGTATACAATATTTCACATTTTGCTAGACTTACACTTACGTATTTCATTTTTTTGGTTGCTATTTTAAGTGGTACATTTTCAATTTCCAATTTTAGTGTATATAAATATAAAATTAAGTTTTGTGTGTTCATTTTGTATCTTGCCACCTTGCTAAGATCACGTGTTTAGTTCTAGTAGGTGTATGTAGATTCCTTGACATTACCTATGTATGTCTGTGAATAGAGACAATTTTATTTCTTTGTTTCTGATCTTTATGCCTTTTTTTTTCTTGCTTCATTGGATTGGCCACCAGTAAAATAATAAATAGCAGTGGTAAGAGCATACGTACTTGCCTTGATTCTGATTATAGGGGAAAAGCATTTAGCCTTTCATAATTAAGTATGATGTTATGTCTAAGTTTTCGGTAGATGCCCTTTTCCTAGGTTGAGGAAATTACTTGCCATTCCTGCATCCTGGGAGTTTTTATCATGGGTGGATGTGAATTTTGTCAACCTTTTATTCTACATATATTGATAGTGTCACATGAGTTTTATTTTTCTTTTTTAGTTTATTGAGACTGTATTTCTTCACTTAAAGAACATTGTGAGAGTCCATATTGGATAATCACAAGATTAAAGCTTCATGACAGAGAAAGGACCCTCTTTAGAGAAGTTTACACACTGCATCTTTATGGGATGAAACCAGACTTCAAACATCCAATGTCACTCCACTCTTCTATCTACACTGAGCAGACAGATACCGCAAATACTCTTTTGTCTTAATACATCCTAAGAAAATTATCCAAATATTGTTTTTAATAGTTCTATGCTTTCAAGCTCAAAATTTAGAGTACTAAAATTCAGTATAGTCTCATAGACTCTTAGAGCTCTATTGGCTGTGTAAAAGATTCAAATATTCAAATGTATCTCATTGGAATGAGTTTTATTGAAATCCAACCTCTGTGGACAGAGTTTTAGATATTTAAGAATGACAACATTTCCAAATAGACCTCAAATTTTATCAGCTTTTAATTTTGGGTAATCTAATAAGTGTTCATTCAGAAGAAAACCAATAGGCTGTGAAAGTAAGTTGTAAATTGATTTTTCAAAATAGAGGGGACAAGCAATGATACGTCTAATTACCAGATGATCACCATTGCTTATATTAAGACACCATTTGCCATCACTTATTAGCGATCTCAGAAAATTGATTGTAAATTTCCTTTGTGCCTAATTCTAAATAATTTCATGTGATTTTCAAAAATTAGCATAATAGGCAGAAATGGGAAAATATCTTAATGGGGCTTTTGTATTATCTCAATGAATGTTTGTTAATTGAACAACTGAATGAATCAATGAGCCACATCATTTTCACTGAAAAACAAAAGAAAATATTCTATTATATATGATTCCCTAATTTTAGTCCAAATTTATTTAGGCTTTTGTATTTGTAATTTTATTAAGATTCACCTTTGATTTGATAAATCAGGTATATGTTTTGAGGACTATATATTCAGTCAGTAAGCAATTGAAGCAGTATTTTTTGTTGGTTTTTGTTTGTTTGTTTGTTTTCTGTACAAACCCATGAGATAGGTGCTGAGAATACAAAGGTAAATGAAACAGTGTCTACGTTTTTTATTTTATATGCTATTCTATTAAGTGAATCCGATGCATAAATAGTAGTTATAATATTATAAATCACATCAGAGTAGAGCTTACATTTGTATTTACTCATTTGTTAAAAAAAAGAAATGCTTGCCACATAGCATGCACTTAGATGCCCTACAGTGCAGTGGTAGAGCTCTAACAGAGTCTCCACGGCCAGTTCTTTCTAGAGACGTGTGCTTAGAGGCAATGGCATTTGAATTGAATCCATAAGTAAGAGAAAGGAAGAAAGGACATTGTAAATAGGACAGCGTAAGCGAAGGTGTTTGAGCGCTGGGGAGGGCAGGTTCCAAGACACAGCTGACTCTGCCACGCAGGACAATAGTTGTAGAAGCTGGCTGTTGTGAACAAGGGTCTGTGGACAGAGAAGGGAGATTTAGACCTCCTGCTTAGATTCCACTTCTTTGCAGGAAATGCAGGTGACAGCTAGCGAAATCTCTGTCTTATGTTGTATAGCATACAGCATGTTAAGCCAGGAACATGGGATTCAAGATTTGTACATTACAACAGTCCTTCAGTGCTGTAAAGCAGTCTGATCAATTATTTCCTGCCTTTCTTCACCAAAAGTCCCTGTAATAGTCCATTACTAAAAGCATTAAAACTTCTCACCAACAATGAGCTGTAGAGTCCCTTGGAATATATAACCCCTTCTCGCTTAGCTAATTTATAGGTTCAGCTGCTCACATGTGAGGCCAATGTAGAATTCCATTCAGTGATTTTTGCAATTTGATCAGCTTGAAGAGGAGGATAAGGGAAATCTTAAAATATAAAACTGTCCAGCGAAGATAAGAGCATGTAATTTAGGACATGCAGCAGCAGACAGCATTAGTTACAGCTCTTCCCTATGCACTGAACAAAAGCTCCTTACCTACTGACAGAATTATGGCTTCCACTTCAAGTCTTTTGTGGAACAGATGTAAATAATAAAGTCATATAACAGCAATAAGGGCAAATTTCAACATTCTCTACTCTTATCAGATTTCCACGTTTTAGAGAATTCATGAGTGTTAAATGTGTTATTATGGAAAAATATTGGATCTCAATGATGTCTAAATGGTGGCAAAATTCTCAGTGTTGGGGTTCATCTGTCTGTCACCTCTTTTTTTCTGCAAGTACACCACTGAGCATTAGTGTACATTTTTCTTGTTTCTTTTCTTGCTTGTCATCTCACTCCAGCTGCATGGGCCTCCTGTAATCATTTATCCACTCTGCCTGGACAGAGCTGTGTGATTTCCAGTACTCCACGACCCAACCTCAGCATTAGGAAGTTGTGGAGATGCCGAGCGGGAAGGTTAATGCAGGTGACATAGATGAGAGCACCCTCCTTAAGTGACAATAATGAAACTTGAATATTTCGCTGTCTTGGGGATATTTTACTTTCATTGCAGAGTATGAGTTTATAGCCTAAAACATTCAGGAAATGTACAAAAAGCATACCCTTTAGAAATCTATACTGTCTCAAAAAAAACAACCATCTCAAATCTCTTGAGGAATGAATATACAAAATTCAGAAAGACATCCATTGAGAATGCTATATAGCTCATCATTTTCTTCTCCAGTTGTTTCTATGGAAACATTTTAAAGGAATTCTTGAAATAAAGTAGAGTAGATAGAAATAAAGACAGCTTCAGAAGGAGTTTGTGAGAGCAAATATTGCCCTTAGACATCTATTGAAATTTTCCCTTCTACCCCTGTGAGAAAGATGAGACTGGACTCAATACAAATGGTGTGAAAGATTCAGTTATTTATTAACCTACACAGAAATATTCTAATAGAGGAAACAATTTCCTGGAAAAATTATGTAGTCTATATATGGAGCCTGGTGTAATAGAAAGAACACTCGTTATGGAATTCAAAGACCTACTTGAGTTTTTCCACTCATTGACATGTGACCTCCTAGAAGTTACTTCAATTCTCCGAATCTCCATCTCTTCATTTATAAAATTAAATCATAATAGAATCTGGATTACCCTTGAATGGGTTGCTATGAAGTTCAAATATAATAATCAATGGGGAAGCACCTTTTATAGCTCCTCAGCCTGGGTGGGTGTTACTTCTCCAACATCCCAAGTGGAATGCAGGTGCATCACATCTCCTGACCAGATCATTTCTCGAAGTCAGTCGTTCAGCTTTCTGAGCTTTGGGTGAACATGCTCCTGAGTTCTATACCCATCTTCTGTATACACAGTTGGGTTTGGAGCTGCTGCTAAGCCCTATGTTTGATATGTATCATCTGCTTTGCAGGACTGCATGAGGCAGCATGGTGCTGTAGAAAGAGCAAGAGGTTAGCAGTGAGATAAGCATTGGTTCAAATCTTGGCCCCACACCATTTAAGCATTTCCAACTTGGACCTCCTGCCCTACTCTCTGGGTAGAACCAACCATCATATCTTGGCCTTCACCGGACCCACCACAAATTCCCATGTTGAAAGTATCTCTGGTCCCGGTCATGTGGAAACACATTTGCTAGATGCCCACCATAGTGATTTTTATCTCTACTGCCCAAGATGGTATTGAGATTCCACTCTATGTAACAAGAAATGTAGTCTAAGTCATACTCTTTGTCCTACACTGATTCTTAAGATTTAATACTTTTTAAAACTGTAGTGAGAGCTTCGTAGAATATATGGGCTTCGTAATTAAATAAGTCTGAATTCAGGACCCAGTCTCACCACTTGTTGCCTGTCTATCCTAAATCTTATTAAACCTCAGTTTTCTTAGCTATAAAACTTGAGCCATATATAATAGGATCATGCAATTAAATATAATTTAAAACAGGCAGTAGAAGGCCTGACAAGTTTAATTAATTTGAAAATGTGAATGATTACTATTATTCTGTAAATATTCTGTAAGTACTGTTATGCTGTGTTAGCAATTACTATCATTCTCTACTATGATTCCTGTTAAGTGATCCTAAATAAGGATGCCTTTACCTTTTCTGTCGTTTTACCTTGGTATTTTTAAACTAAGGTGGTGTCTTTTTTTAGAGTTTCCAATTTAGATTCAATGTTCTCTCTAGCAATTAAAGTAGAAACAGGTGCTCCTTGCATTCTCTTGTCTCAAATATGCAAAAGTTTGATTTATTTTTATTTATATAATTTTGCTTTAATGATTGTGGAAAGCAGACTGAATATTTCTCAGTACTGTGTTAAGTACATAATGTAACAGGAAAGATATATTTTTTATGATGCGTCATCTTTCATCTAACAATTATAAAAGAAAAACATTCATAAATGTAACTTCTAACACACCTTTAATGTATGTAGAGTATTACTACCTATTATTCACGTGAGAAAATTATTTTGTAGATTATTCCTACCCCAGCCATTTGAAATGTGCTTCTCTCCTGAAGTGCAAGCAATCTTTGAAATGACACAAATGCATTTTTCATTGTTCTACATTTGTATTATTATAATTATTTAAAACCACATCTTTGAGATATTTCCACATCAATACACATAGGTGTACATCGGTGGTTCTCAGCAGGAAAATTGTGACCCCCCCATGTGACATTTGATAATGCCTGGAACAGTTGCACATCCATGACCACTGGCTAAAACGTCCTCATCACCCAAAAAGAAGCCCCGTACCCATTAGCAATCAGTCACTCCTTACTCTCCTCTCCCCCAAGTCCCTGGCAACTGCTACTCTACTTTCCATCTTTATGGCTTTGCCTATTCTGTACATTTCATGTAGGTGGAGTTAGTTGTACCACATGTGGCCTTTTGTATCTAGCACCTCTCACCTAGCATAATGTTTGCAAGCTTCATCCATGTTATAGTCTATGTATATTAGTACATCATTCAGTTTTATGGCTGAATAATATTCATATGTATACACACACATACACACCATTTTATTTATCTACTCATCAATTGATAAGTATTTGGTTTTTCCCACCTTTCAGGCTTCTTTTATTAACTCTGCTATTAACATCCATCTACAAGGTTTCACGTGAACATATCTTTTCAGTTCTCTTGGGTTTATAATTAGGAGTGGAATTGACTGACGTGTCATATGGTAACTCAATGTTAAACTGTTTGAGGGACGGCCAAATTGTTTCTTAAACCGGCCACAACATTGTACATTTCTACTAGCAATGTGTAAGGGTTTCAATTCCACAAATTCACACCAACACATTATGTCTTTTTTATGATCATCATCCTAGTAGGTGTGAAGAGGTACCAATCTTCATTTTTCTTAATTAATGATGTTGAGCATTTTTTCACATGCTTATTGGCCAATTGTTTATCTTCCTTGGAGAAATGTCTATTCAAATCCTTTGTCCATTTTTAATTGAGCTATTTGTTTTTATATTGTTACATTGTGAGAATTCTTTATATATTCTAGATACAGGTTCCTTATCAGATATATGATTTACAAACATTTTCTCCCATTCCATGGGCTATATTTTGTCTTTCTTGATAGTGTTCTTTGAAACAATAATAATAATAATAATAATAATAATAATAATTTTGACAAAATCCAATTTATCTATGTACTTTTTCCTCTTGTTGCCTGTGTTTTCGGTGTTCTATCTAAGAAACCATCACTTAATCTAAGATCATGCAGATTTACACCTATCTTTTGTCAGTGAGTTTTACAGTTTTAAATTTTACATTATATTTTGATCTACATTGACTTAATTTTTGCATTTAGTGCCCAACTTCATTTTTCTTCTGCATGTTGATATCTAGCTGTCCCACCATTCATTGAAAACACTATTCTATACCAGTAAAACTGCAATGGGATTCTTGTAGAAAATCAATTGACTATAAGTAGGAGAGTTTATTCTGAACTCTTAATTCTATCGCATTGATCTACATTTCTATTGTTATGTCAGTACGAACCACACTGTCTTAATTATTATTTGTAGAAAGCTTTGAAATCGGGAAGTATGAGTGTTACAACTTTGTGCTTCATTTTCAAGATTGTTTTGACTACTGTATGTTCCTTGAATTTCCATATGAATTTTAGGGCAGCTTGTCAATTTCTGCAATGCAGCTGGGATTTTGATAATGATTGTGCTGAATCTGTAGATTAATCTGTAGGGGAATATTGTCACTTTACCAGTGCAAATCCAGGATGTCTTTCCATTCACTTAAGTGTCTAATCTCTTTCTATGATGTTTTAAAGTTTTTAGTGCATAAGTCGTGCACTTTTTTTGTTACATTTATTCCTAAGTATTTTTATTCATTTTGAAGCTATGATAAATGGAATTATTTTCCTAATCTTGCTCTTGGATTGTTTATTTCTTGTATAAATTGGGCTGTCGGAAAAGTCATGATGTATTTTTCTATGTTTTTCATTGCAAAAATGTGTCATGACTTTTCCGACAACCCAATAGAAATATAAGAAAAACAAATACAAATTGATTTTTGCATATTAAAATTGTTTCCTATGATCATACAGAACTTGATTTTGGGTTCTAACAGTGTGTGTGTGTGTGTGTGTGTGTGTGTGTGTGTGTGTGTGTGTGTGTGT
>NW_017731871.1:766688-821562 GCF_001890085.2 Hipposideros armiger
CACTGCCACAGGGGCTGCAGCCTACGCCGTTGCCGGTGACTCACAGCAGCCCAGCTCCAGGTTGAGCTGTTGTTCAGCATCCCAGCTGCAGAGGGCAGTGTCACTGGCCCTCATATGTGGGATCCGAACCAGGGCCCTCTGGCGTCCCAAGCCAACTCTTAAGCAATGCGCCACTCGGCCGGCCCTCTTTAGGGTTTTTTATATACAGGATCATGTCATCTATAAAGAGAGGTAATTTCTTCTTCCTTTCCAATCCATATGCCTTTTATTTCCTTTTCTTGTCTACTTGCCCAGACTAGAAATTCCAGTAAAATATCTTTTTCCTGATCTTAGGGGTAAGCTTTTGATATTTCACCACTAAGGATAATGTTAGCTGTAGGTTTTTCATAAATTTCCTTTATTGGATTGATCTACTTCCCTTTTATTCCTAGTTTGATGGGTAATTATATCATGAAAGAGTGTTGGATTTTGTCAAGCATTTTTTTGCATCTTGAGATGATCATGTACTTTTGTCCTTTTTATTGATATCCTGTATCACAGTGATTGATTTTCGAATGTGAGACTAACTCTGCATTTCTGTCAGGCAGCTAGCTTTCACTGTGGTTACAGCGCTGTTAGTTTTAAAGACTCGGATGGCGGTAGGGAGAACAGAATGAACAGAATGAGAACAGGGCAATTTAAAACATGACAAAGCTCACTTTTTAATGAGTATATTCAGCCATTTTTTAAAGAATAAGTGATCCCCAGATTGTTGCAAGCCTCTGGTTAATTTCCAGACTTCTGAAAAAAATGTATTTTGACTATTTTTGTCAATGTTGTCATTGCTTTTGTGGAGGGGAGGTTTTTAGAGGTCCTGCTTGCAAATCCCACTGACATCACTCCATTAATGCAATATAAGGATAGACTTGAATATTCCTGAATATCAGTTTAAAGCATGTATAAAGTAAGAAAACTACAGATTCTCAATTTTATTTTCTCATTTTGTCCACCCTCTCTTAATCCATATTATATTTATCTCTGTTTATCCCTTTATCCCAAGTAAACACTTTATTCATTATATTCATTGCTTCAAATGTTTATTCAGTGACTTCTATGCTTAAGGTACTGTGGTAGATTTTTTTTAGCTGATACAAAATTAATAAATACAGATTCTTCCCAATGTGATAAATAAAACATGTATAACTGAAAGGTAAGTCAGACATGATAAATACCAAGAAAAGGGGGACAGGGGAGAAAAATAATGGGATTTTTTTTAAAAAAGGTGAAGGAATATTGTTCTCTCTTTTAGAGAATAAGAAGAGGTTACACAGTGGCTGGGATGTTTGTTTTGACTATAGCATGAGTGGGATTGGAACATGCAAGATGGAGGAACAGCATTGCAGACAAAGAAAACAGTAGAAACCCATGGTATCAACATTAAGAAAACATAGTCCTAACCAGGAAATGGGCAGTAGGTCTATTTGACCGTAGCTTAGATTATATGAAAGAATATTGACAAATCAAATTAAAGAAAGATTAAGCATAGACCATGGAGTGCATTCAATGCATCTAAAGAATGTGGGTACTTTATTTTTCTTTGGAAGGCAGAGAGCTGTTGGAGAATACATGATTAGACCTGTACTCTAAGAAAAATTAATCCTTGTATGTCTATAAATATTTGAGAAATCTAATGGAAAGAAGTACTCTGATCAAATATAATCCAACATGAAGATATAAGATAGCAGTATATAAAACTGGAAAATTATAAATTAAAACCCAGGCTAGCATAGGATGCAGCATGAAGAAGGGGTGGGTGGAGGCACCAGGCTCCTGATGATTTTATTACTTCTTTTAGATACCCTTGCTTTCCAAAAACTCTTAGAACCAACAATCTGATAGTACATGTGTTCGCAGAACTGAAAGTCCCAGGCAACAGGAATCTGAGCAGGGATAAGTTATCCAGGCACTTCTTCCATGTGCAAGTATATAAAAAGGTGTTTAATGGTGTAGCCACATCTATTCACAGGCCCCTTTGTTAGGGCAACTTCCTCTGGTTTTTCGAGTCTCAATTTACGTACTTCTGTTCCTAGCACAGTAGGTTAATTTGTCTTTCATCTTTTGTTTCCTGAAGTCCAGGGGTGAACCTCAGTACAGCCTTCATAGTCCTGGTTCTTTGTTTTTCTTTGTTGTCTCACTTTGGTTGTTTGGGTTTTCCTCAATTTTCTATTCTTTACTCCCAACCCTACAGAGTTACATAATTTCCAGTACCTTAGTCCCTCGATCACAGCATCAGGAAGACTAGTTATCCTTAATGGTTAAAGGGAAATATGGCCACCAATGCTTCAAACTGCCTCACGTTGAAAAACTCCTTCACAGTTTGGACCAGTGGGTGATGTAGCACAGCCAATCTGCCAGAATTCCAAAGGCCAGGTTGGCTTTCAAAGGTCAGTTTTATCCTTCATTAAAACAAAACAAAACAAAAGTGACTGCCCAGTCAGAGGGCCTCCCATCTAAGGAGTTGGATTTGTGGGGCTCACTTGTCTGTCACACGAAGGAAATCTGGACTTTTCCCTGCTTAGGGTGGAATATGACCTTGGTTTTCAACAAGTCAATTCTTTTTTAAAATACTATGCTGGTAGTGTAGTGGTTCATTATACTATGGATTTTTTTTCTTGCACAGCTACCGAATCACTGTCTTAAGGACTTTGATATTGTCCATAGCTTATGAGGTTGAGGGAGAATAAAACAGTATTTCATTTCCCCTGTGACATCTTAGAGCATAGATTAACTAACGCTGCTAGCCAATATTTTTTGCTTCATTGATGAGAGGGAGAGGGTTGCACATCACTCTGTTATCCCTGACACAACTGTTCACACTATTTTATTTTATTTTATTATTTATTTTTTTAGCTGAGCCATCCTGCCACCTGTTGGCAGCTCAGCTCGTGCCGGGACTCGAACCACTGTTGCTCGGAGCTCACACTCTTGAACAAGCTATTTTGTTCACACTATTTTGAAGTAGCTTTGGGGACTTGCTAAATATTTCTTGGTAGTCAGAGTTACTGAGGCTTTGGAAGAAACAGATCCACTGATGTGGGCAAACCAACATTGAGGAGGGCTTCATGTATGTAGTGTGGAGACCTTGACGTTACCCATTATTTTCCTATATTTGTGCAAAAACAATCTTGTGTTACTGTTTTGCACATCTTAAAACTTGACGACACTGCTGATTTTGCAGTATGAAGCCATTCCTGAAGATTGCCCTCTTCTAACGTGCTTGCAGGGGGAGAACGTAAGGGCATGATTTCTGGTTGAGGATTAAGAAGCTGCCTGTCTCCCAGGAGATCTCTTGCACTCAGGTCCAGCTACATAATTTTCAAAATGAAAAGGCAGGGCCTCTTTTACAAAAACTATTTTAAAATTTCATGACATTCGTAGCTGAGCTTTCAACCAAGTGGGGGCTGTTCTAAACACAGGCTGCACACCCATAAAACCACCCTTCTTCCAGGCCCCCTGTAACTATAAATGAAAAACAGTATGAAAGTCATCCACCTTGGATTTATAAGGCCCACATCTTGTGCATATAAACAGAAACACTGTGTGTTTAAAGATACACTGTTGTTTTACAAAAATTTATAAATAATACAGTAACTATCTCACAACACATATCTATCTGAGTGCCTGCTACATGCTGAGCACTTTCAGATATGTTATCATATTTTCTTTTTGCAAAACCCCAGTACTCAATGGCATGTGTGACTTTGAACTACAGAAGATGTCTGACTATATTGCCTCACCTTGAAACTACAGAAAGGATGACGAAAGTGGGCGAGGCAGGCCTGGTTGGTGAGCCAGATGCACTTCCTGGGATCCCTGAGGATGACGGAACCATCTTGGAAACACTTTAAGAATGAGAAGCCAGATCTCTCCTCAAGAAAAGTGTGCAGTGCTAGAACCAAGGGTTTTAAGCAGGACAGCTGGTTTGAAGCACCCCCATCCCCAAATGAAGAAGAAATGAGAATGTCCTGGACTCATGTCTGTCCCTCTCTCACATCACATAGACCACAGGGAATCTCAGTAAGAAGCAGTCTGATTCCACTGTGGGGTGGGACCTGAGCTTCTGAATTTCCAACAAGGTTTCAAGAGGAGCCTGTCCTGCTGGTAGGCAGACTATGCTGAAGAGGCCAGGCCCAGAGGAAACAAATCTATTCCCTGCCCTGAAATAAACACAGCATAGATATACTGTGCAATCAGTGTTCATGAGGATGCTAATAATTACATTCCGAGCTTTGTTTAGTCATTCCACAGTTATATCACTTTTAAAGAAGCTGCATTCTCTCTTTTTTAGAAAAATGCGTGTCTTCTCACTGAAGACGAACATTTATAGCACACTTCTCATCTGTTCACTTTGTTTTTATCGCTTGGTTGTGTAGATAAATGTGTGTTTTCAGGATTATGGACCAGCCTGACCTATATCCTCTTCACCCACTCAGCTGTTGTTCTTAGAACAGCTCCAGTCTCACATCTATCAAAAGCCATTCTCACATCAGTTCTGAAAACGCCCATCCTGCTATCCCAAAGAAATCGCAAATGATCTAAGTTTTACTTCTATTATTAAGGGAGGATAATTGCTTACTAAAAACAGTGCTCTACAGCCCACAGCAGCCCTCTTGAAGTACTGAACCATTAAATGAAAGCTGGTGATAGACACGACTGCCCTGATGACTAATCTCCGGGTTCCTCTATGCTTCGTAAGCTTTGTTATTTAATAAACTCCAAACAGTTTGCAGATAGCATTTCACCATTATATACATCACTTGTCAACATATCTTATTGTGCTTTTCTAAAATGTAAAGCTGTAAACAGTTTTGTTATAAATTCAAAACTCCGTGTTAAGAAGTAGAATCTTACAGAAAGCTGAGGTAATTGAAAATGACCTTTCAAGGTAATTTGCAGCAGCCCATAAGTTTCTCTGGCCTAGCCAATGAAGATTTGTGATTCAGTGCCCTGTATTTGCAGGGGGTGTAGGTTAGTAAAAATGAACTTTTGCTGAGGGATATGAGTGGGCTTTGTGATATTTATTTGGTTAGAGTTGGGGGTGAAGGGTGTAAAGGGGCGGTGGAGAGGATTCTTAAAATCCTAATCTAGGTCCAGAAAACCATGATCAAGTTGTTGAGATTAGAAAGGAGCAAATGGGTAAAGATGCAGAGTCCAAAACCTGAGAGATACCAATATAAAAAAGTTTTATTTTCTGTTCTCCACAATAAAGTGAAAAACACACTTTGTTCCAAGGTGAGTCCCCTAATAAAATGACCTTTCAAGCCTTCCTTTTAAGGATATTTAAAATACCATCAAAGGTTACAGAACCCCAGGATCATCCCAGGGCTCTTGCCTGATCTTCCTAGGGAAAACCACCACCAAAGGTTAGAGAGAAAAGGGTGTCTCATAGGGAGAAATCTTTGGCATACGGTATTTAGGTCCCACAGATAGTCCTCTGCAGTCTCAGCTCTGTTGAACTTTTCTTACCAGAAAAAGCGTGTTTCTGCACAACCAATCTGCGCTCTCTGAACTGTGAACTGTGCCTTTTCCAAAATGAATCCAGAGACCTGGTTCTTGCAGCTTTCCCAACCCACCCTCTAGAACATTCGGCCAATAGCTCTCTCTACCCAAGATGTGGCTTTTGTGAATTGCTTATTGCTAATGAGCACATGGAGAGCTATAGCGTCGTTGTTAATTTGTCCCAAAATGTATGTATAAAGTGTTGATAAACTCAGGCTCATTTGAACAAGCAACAGTACTTGAGAAAAACACCATAAGTCACCTTTCAAATCCCCTATGCCCAAACCCTTAAATATATAGTTCATGAAATAAAGAGCTAATGTTGCACTTTGGTTCCATAAGTACGTCTTCTCACAACACTTCATTTTGTGTAAAGTGGTGCTTCCCGTTTAATAAAGTAATTAAGACTCATTCATGAGTGAAGGAAATAACACATAATGTGTGCTGTGAAGGTACTAAATAAATTATAAAGGAATATATTGAAAGATGAAACAGCCATGTCTGTTTTACTGCTTTTCATGAGAGACGTGCATATTTGTTTTGCAAACTTTTTCACATTATTTTTTAAATAATTGAGTTTTATCCCTTTTATAATGTTGCTTTCAATACTCAGACTATTGACTGCATGCACACACTAAGACCCCAGGCACCCATGATTCACTGTCAAACCATAAGTCTTAAGAAACATGCATTTCAATTGCACAGGTTATTTCCTAAAAGAATGGGGCCCTTTTTATTGTACGTTTAATGATTTCTGGTTCCAAGCTCTTATAAATTTTTAATCTATAAGAAACTTGAGACACTTGAGAAACTACAGTTCCATGGGCCTCATTTAGTCACTTTTTTTAGGCATTTGAAGAAAGATGTTAAAATAATTGCATTTCCACTGATAAATTGGAAAAGGGTAGATGTTATTCCCAGACCTTGTTTTACAAATCGTTGTATAATCTCAAATTGTGAAATAAAATAAATTTCTAATAACTGCTCATTGCAGAACAGCGTGCATATGAATCTAAGAAGAGCACAAAAATAGCCACAAAAGTTGGAAGAGGTATTTGTACAGTAGAAAACTGGATGTTTAGCTTAATTTTCAATTATTTTTTGGGGGGTAAGATCAGGGTTTAAGAGATGTCTACCAAGTACTACACAGTGATTTAGAAAAGCAGCATACTGTACTTGAAACTAATATAAATAATATTCAGTATCAATTGACTTGAACTGTAATTGAAAAATTAAAATAAAATTAAGTTAAAATAGTAAAATCATTGACAAAAATAAATTTAAAAACCCAGCATACTATAGAAGCTCAAAAAAAAAAAAAAAGGTCAATTGTTCTAACTTCCTGCCTGCACAAAGCTGGATAACTACAACCTCAAGTAAGTAGATTACAACCACTTACAAATTAAAGACAGTTATGATTCAGCATTTGTTTCTTCTCCTCCACAATGAACAAATTCCTATTCCTTGAATTGTTCCTTGAATTGTACCATGGTGTAATTTATCCCTGATAGAGGGAAGAAATTCTGGCTGAAGAACTGGCCCTTCATTTTTCCTTATGTCGTTTCTCTTTGTCATTTTCAGGAGTAGAAGCTGTATTCTCCCTATTTTCTTGATTGTTAAAATTCCTAAAAGGCCGCGCCTACGTCCCTACAAAGATCCTAACCAAGGTCGAATTCCACATTTCATGCCCCAGTACATTTAAACTATGAAATATGTGCTCTTATTGTTGAAGTCTACAAATTATTTGTGCATAAAATGCTTTTCAGATAAACAAATCTCTAATAAAGCATTTAACCTGTGTTGGAATAATTTTAAAAGATTATACTCGAAGACCATTGCCTTAAGCTGTTGGCAAGAAGTGCTCCAATAATCATTTTGAGGTTTGCTTGATGTGAATCTCAGCACCCCTTCATCTGTAATAAAGTGTGTAGAAGTAAAGCTCGACCACATCTAGTTTTATTTGCAGTTGTAGAGAGCTCTACTACTTTGTTCAATTCCTTTGCCAACAATCTTCCAGATTTCACCTCCCAACACCCTCTTTCCAGACACACATATTCTTTTCCTATTTTTTTATATGTTCTGCAGCTAAACCCAATTAAAATGTGATGAACACTGGATTGAAACTTCATTGACTAACCTGATGTGTGTCAGGAGATAGTCAATATCACAGGATAAGTATGGCACAAGTGGTTTTTTATATTGGTTTTTTTCCTAATGTTAAGTAATTATCTTCATCACTTTGTATTGAAATGAGCAATGATACCTTATGGAGTGAACTACATTTGCATAATTTTTAAGAAAAAAACAAGAGATTTCAAAGAAATTTCCAGAGGGACAGATTTACCAATCTCTGCCTAGGAGAAAATGGAGTGGAAAAGTTTAATAAGTACGAAGCTGACTGTTATACCATGGCATTTTCTTTTCAAACAACACGCACTAACGATTTAAATGCATTCATCATCGACTTATAGAAATCACAGTCAGTAGGAACAGGTAAGATCATCTAAATGAGCCTTCATGTACAGAGGAAGAAACAGAGGCCTTGAAACTTGACTGATATTTTCAAAATCAAGTTCACACACCTAAATAGCTGCAATAACCAGGAGGACTTCTAATCCCGACTCCAGTCCCTATTCTTCCATCTGCACCATTATTGCTTCATGGACGTGTTTGTCATCCTTTGCTTTTGCTTCAGGAATGTAGAATCAGACAGAGGACTTTACAGAACCGTCAGTGATAGAAAGTGGCAGTCCAGTCCTCCTCTAAACCTGGCTCCAAAAAACAGAATTTGGGTTGGCAGGTGGTTTGCAAACCCCACTGAGAGTGGCTCAGTGTCTGAAGGCCAAAGGGCTTAATTATACAATATTCTTAACATATGAAGTGTTTGTTAACCTCGCCTGGGATAGTAAAGAGGACCAATGTATTCCTCTTTTAAAAGACAAATAAATAACAAGAGAGCCTCTCTCTCCCAAGGCAATCCACCCATTGTCTTCCTGGGGCTGACACTTGTGTGCATCCTTGTTTGATAAGGGGAAGCCCCGTCTCAGAGTGACAAGATACTAAAGTGCTGCTATTTCTTTCCAGTTTCTTTCCTTCTTAGCCAGAAGATCTTGGCTAAGATCTTCTCCATGTTGTTTATTGCTCTTTCCTTCTGCATTTCTCCTGTAAATCCTGCCTGTGGTTACCAGAATTTAGTTTTATATAAATCACCTTTTTAACTGGCTGCTATTGTACTAGAAGAGAGGAGACAGTAAAATGTAGCAAACGATTGCCTCTCCGGGGCTTGGATTTCCTAGTATTATAGTTTCATGGCATGATTTAAAATGCATTATCTTGTATGGGCTCCTTTCCTAAATGAACCATGACCCTCTCTCAAGATTGAATGCTTTGACTCGAAGCTGCTGGATGTTCAATGATGACATGTGAAAATGACTGGAATTACATTGACTTGAAAGGTTTAGGGAGTTCTTACTTCTTGGGATTTGGTCCTACATCAATCAGGTAGGTTCAGTTTTTCACTGAGTTGAAGTAACACACTTTCGGGATTAATGGTGAGAAATATCTGGGATATTAGATTGGATCGCAAGTTAGTTTTATAGATCAGTATGGCTGGAACGTGAAGTACATTATTGTTGAAGAGTACATTATTGTATAATATAACAAAGATAATCCTGGGTCATTTTAGAGGATTTCAGTGTCACTCTCATCTAATAAGTACCTGTGACTTCATTCTAAAGGTTAGGGAAACATAGGTAATGTCGACGAAAAACATCCAGCTAAGAGAAAGCTTATAAGAGTTTAGTTGAGCCAAGCTGACGACAATTTTGCAGGGAAGCAAAATCGCAATGGGTTGAGAAAATGCTCTTTGAAATGGTGGTTTGCAGCTTATTTTAAACATAAAACCAAAGGAGGAAGGTTACGTGAAATCCATTGGTGATAGATTAAGGGGGTGGGAGAAAGCAAAGAGGATGGAAATCTCTGGGATTGGAGAAAAGTACGTTGGAGAGACAGGTACTCCTCCCACACAGGTGGGTGCAGGATAGGTAAGAGTTCTCTGTTTACTGCACATAGAGATGGTCATCAGGAGACAAGCATGATAATGAGGAATTTTGCCGTTTCCAGCTCTGGCCCAGAAAAAGGTCTATTGACATTCCAAGAATGTCCACTTAGGTGCAAAAAGACAATAGACAGGCCCACTTAAAGGCACAGATTAACTTTATGAAGGAAGCTTGGGCTAAAGATGTGACTTAGCCAAACATGGCCCACTTAGTTATTAAATTCTTTTATGCTCATGCCATCTTATATGGTTATTTTCAGTCTCCTGAGCTTGTCAGGTTTAACCTGTGACCCCTTTTCTGTCCTTAATGGTTTGGAGAAAACAAAATGATAACGTGCTCTAGTTGGTTTAATGACGGTGAACCTGGTGTCAGGAAAAGAGTGAGGTGGTAGCAACAGCACAAGACAGCGGGGACTTAGTCTTTACAATAATATAGATAAGAAACAATGGTACTCATTCAACAAATGCTTTAGCATCTAATGCGTACGTGCCAGAGTCTGTGTTTCGGTTATATGATGATGAAATAGACTGATGTGACCTTTGTCCTTATGAAATGTACTTTGTAGTATTGAGTGATAGACAAAAAAAGAAAATCTAATAAATGTTGGGAAGAAAAAGAAATGGAATAGAGGGTAACCTAGGGCAGCATACTTTAAACAGGATGACGAGAAATAGGCTCTCCAGGAATTGGGCATTTCCGCTCATGTGAAGAGTGGGAATCTCCACATAGCCAATGAGGAAAACCCATTCCGAGGGACAAGAAAAAGGTTTGCTTGCTCAGAGAACTCAGGGAGGACCGACGCAGCTGGAGTTCCCAGGATTGGGAGAGAAAAACAAGGAGGGACAAGAAGTAGATTATTCAAGGCCATAGAGAACATGATAAAGACTTTAAATTTCATTCTAAGTGAAATAAACTACAATTAAAGCGCTCATTGCAAGGGAGCCCCATGCCAAGATTTACCTGTGAAGAAGACCCCCTTGCTGCTGTGGAATGAATGGTTTGTGGAAAGGAGGTGAAAAGGAGGGATAGGTTAGGAGGCAACGGATGCAATGATCTGTAGTAGGCTCATCAAAGTAGATGAGAAAAGAAATTGAAAATTTGACATTATATTTTGTAGATAAATTGTTGGTAATTCAGAATTGTATGGCTAGAAAAAGGAAATAATTCCATGTCTCTGACTTTAGCAACTGGATATATTTATCTAGAAGAAAAAGAATAGCAAAGACAAGTTTAAAATTATGTTTTTGCCGTATTAATCTTGAGATGTCTGGAGATACCCAAAGAATGAGAGAAGGACCATCATCACTCATATGATGGCCAATGGGCTGGAAGATGTCAACCCAATCTCAGAATCGGTAAAGCCTCATCCAAACCTATACCCGACAATTCTCTGCGTTCCTCTGTATAGTATGACAGAAACGGTCACCTGGGGACCCCAATGATGTTTAGACACTATTTTTAAAGTCATATCAACTATGCTAAAATGAACATTATAGCAGCATTAGGAACACATCCCAATGGATGTGAAGGTTTCTTCTTTCCTTTGTTGTTGTTAACCGTTTTACCATATGATGTCAGAAATTTTATCAATATTGTCAGAATTTACGTATGCAAACTAGTGCTTTCTCTTCAAAGCAATCCCTTTAGGAGACTGTATATTTTCTCCAAAATGCTAGGTTTATTGATAGTGTTTCTGGAAACTTGTTATGGAATTGCCTTCAGAGCTTATAGAATATTTTTAAATGATGATAAGTTTTCTTCTCTAAAGATTAATTAATTTTCAAAAACAACCAATTTTCAAAAAGCGAAGTATGGTATATAAATTGAGGGTCAAAATTAGACAAAGATTATAAAAGGACGATAAATCAAGTAGACATATCCCATATGGCTCATAACTGGATGAAAAGACAACTTTAAAAAAATAATTATAGAATAATTGAAACTAGTTATAGCTTTCAATATTGACTCTTGATTTCTACATAATCATTTGACGTTTTCTTAAAAACTTAATACTTTAAAATCACACTAAACATGTCAGCATTTAGCACAAAGTAGAATCAGTTGCTGTGAGATTCTTTACCTATTTCCACACATTCCTAATAATTCTAACCAATGTTAACCACCAATTATTGCAAAGATGTTTCTGTTTAAATTTGTCTGAAATGGAGAAAGTGAGTGCTTAGCTGATAGATTGAGTTCCATTGTCCGTTGCAATAAGCAACTTAGCCTTGAATGGCTTTTTTTAAAGAGTTCTCTATTTTGCTCTAATTCTGAATCTTTGTTGTCTATATTACCAGAGAAGTTGACAGGCATGTTTTGAATTTCATGAATTACACCTAACCCTGGAGAATTTGCCCTTTGCAAAAATTAGTTGCACAGTAAAAAATTGCAGCTCTGTACCCTCTGAGCCTGTTTTCCATAACCAATATACTACCATGATTGTGCAGATTTCTGAATAGTTTACAACAACCAGCCATGAAGCTCATCACTGCAAACAGTAACTGTAGAGTTAATATGTGAACATTTAAGGGAACACATCTTAGTCCCAACCAAGGACCCTGATGTCCAAAGGTGACCTGATGTTCTGCAGACATATCTAATACAAGGGAATTCTAGGAATCTAGGCAGATTCCTAGGACCTGCCACATCTAGCATTTTCCCTGCTCTATAATGAAACTTACCAAAGACTTACTAGCTAAAGAAGCAGTTGCCTTAGTTTTTGGTCAACTGGGGTCTGTCTCTGCTTTGCTGAATCTTATTGTGGTTTTGAAATGTCCCTGAGCTTTGACTTCTGTTTATCCTTCACTAGACTATAAAGGGTGTTATGGCAGTCTTACTTTTATGTTTTCAACGTTTGGCACAGAGCAGGTCATGAATAAATCTTTTGGAAGGAAGGAAGGAAAGAAGGAAAGAAGGAAAGAAGGAAGGAAGGAAGGAAGGAAGGAAGGAAGGAAGGAAGGAAGGAAGGAAGGAAGGAAGGAAGTTAGGAAGTTTACTGTATTTCACAGGCTTAAAAAAGAAAAGACAGTCTGGAGTCAAACTGCCTGTATTAAAATCCTATTTACCATTTACTAAGTAAAGAATCTAAGGAGAAATTATTTTCTCCCATTGAGCATTAATTACCATAACTAAAAAATTTGGAAAAAATGTGTACCAATGTAAAAAGGCTGTTGAAGGATTAAATGAGATAGCACATCTGAAGATGTAAGTATAATATATGTGTACCATGCACTATTCTAACTGGAAATAGTTCTATATATTTTATCATTTATTATTTTGAGGGGATGTCATGAATCCATGTGAGCAGCTGATGGAAATGGACCATTTTCTCAAAAAATGTCATGGCTTTACTAAGCTCTTCAAACTTATCGATGTATTCCATATTAACAGCCATTCATTAAAATTAGTCACTTCTTTTCCCCAGCTACACATCCTGACTCATTAGTGAAGTGAAATCTACTTACTTTGTAGGGCCCAGTAATATTTTTAATGGAAAATAATAGAACTAAATTGAAAATAGAATATATATTGCATCTCATTTATTTAGGGCAAAAGGTAAAAGTGTTGTGAGACTTTGTTTCAGGTAGGTGTGTGTGTATGTGTGTGTGTGTGTGTGTGTGTGTTAGGTTATGCTGTCATTTACATTTCTCAAGATGCATCATGCTTGAGCAGCCTTCAGACTCTAATGCCTAACATCTTCTTAGCCCTTCCCATTCTTAGTTCCATCCAGTGTCCTTGATTCTCAGACCTTTCTGATTGTAGTGCCATTTTGTTTGCTTGATTTTCCAAACATCTGAGCTGAACAGCCACATTTGCACATGCAACTGACCATAGGGTTAATCATAAAAAAGGTGAATTAACTAAGCCCAGTGATTACATGAATCACTGCATATTAACCCCACTGGCAACATAAATGTCACGTTCAGAAGACAAGATGTATGCATCTGAATTCCAGGCATGCCACATGGATGACTTACTATATCCCAGAGTTCCACTGTCTTACTGCCCTTAGGCTGTGAGCTGGGGGCACATTATACATGAAACAGGTATAGCAAGATGCATCTGGTAACTATGTTCTTCTGGGTAATATTCAAGAAACCATTTCTATGCCACACTTTGTGCTACAGCATGATGCCGTTTTGTGAAATGATAATGACTGTGTGTTCCAGGTTTTGTAATGAAATTGCTTTAAGCCAATTTATCTCCTTTCTTACCTTGGCACGAGAATCAAAATATGAGTAAAATATGAGTCAAGTGACTCTTATATAAAATATGTTTCATACCTACACTTAAGATACTTTCTAACTGAATTTTAGATACCAAAGATTGTGTTCACAATAGCCTAAAAAGCCTGTAGGTAATACAGATATCATCTAAACTTTTAATCTAATAGTCTCCCTAAAATGATGTCTCTTCAAAAAGGATAGTTTTCTGTAATTCAATCCCTGAGTCTGAACTGAGTTACAGCTGCATAAACTTTACGGTCGTAAAGTATTAATGTCTTATTTATTATAGAAGTTTATCAATTATTAATATAACATTTAGTATTTTTAAGACTGCCATTGCCTCACAAGGAAAAAATATAAAATGATTTTAGAAAAAAATAAAAGATTTTATTGTCTTCCTCCTAGCATGTATTTTATCTGATTTTCACATTAATAATTTATTTACAGTGAATTAAGAAAGGTCTTTTTACTTACAGTTTAATTTAGTATAAATGAACTTGAGTCAGAAACATTCTGCCATATTTCAAGCTAGCGACATTAGTTAAAAAACACATAAACAAAGTATTTCTTTCTGACGTTCTGAGTTCTCATATTAGAGACTTTGGAAAGATTTGCCAAAGGAATCCCACAAGTGGAAAGTCATTATTTCTTTACTTTCTCATATGTTTTTTGTATGACTGAAGAATGAAATAATTATTATTGTAGGAATAGAAAATATGACTAAACATTTTACTCTGACTTTACCTGGCCTGTGGACTAAAGATGTATGGGTATTTCGTGAGGGTAAACATCTTAATAAGCTTCAAAACATAAATGTTCAACATGTGTTACTTTGTATATATTATGTGAATAGTAGAAATGGAGCAGTTAGCTATTCATGCATGAATTCAAGAAACCGGAAAACCAAACACTGGTGTAATAAATAGTATTTTGTGTATGCAAACTTATAAAATATAATTTACAGGCATGAAATAGAATTTGTAGCAATGGCAACAGAAACTAAACAACCAGAATATAGTCACACAATATGGTTCCTTGAAAAGAATTAACCCAGTCAGGAAGCCTTAATTTTATTTTTCTTATTGTCATGACTATTCTTGGCTCGTTGTGATCTTTTGAAAACTAAATATCAAATCATTAATTTGTGAAACAGATAAACAAAAGCAAGGTTCACATCTGCCCTGTTCAAGATAGTATGTGAGAAAGAGGAGGCTGGAAAGGATTTGTTTTGCAAATAAATATATTTATGAGTTGGCTTTATTCATAAAGCTAATTGGCAATCAGTATCCTTCTTGTAATGTCTTAAACATGAAAATTTTCTATCTAATTACAAAAGAATTGTTTATATGACCTCAAATGATGAGATTCTTGGGAATAATTTTATCAGTACTGCAATAGGCCTGTTAATTATGAAAAGTAAATAATCCCAATAAAGTAATATGTAAGAATTGATATCCTGAGTATCTCATTTAAATGCTGTCATTCAGGCTCTCATATGAAAAAGGGGTAGAATTCTAACTGCAAAAAATCTCTCTTACTCTTAAAAGGCATTGAGTCATTTTCATTCATTTATAATCCATGACGTTTAGTCCATAAAGAATATAAATTGGAATCAGACTAACCGCTGAAGGCAGATACCGTAACGTTGACCTTGCTCACTGCTATGTCTCTAGCACAGTTCCTAGTAGTAGGCATTCAGTTTATGTATCTTGTTTTTCAATGAAGGGTCAAAACTAACTCCAGGAAAACATGACCTGGTAAAATTATTTGTGGTTTTAATAGAGAAGAACAAAGATTTCTAACAGGTGTTTTTGCCTGAAATGTCCTAATACAAAAGATTATAAATTTCTTAGAAAAAAAACTAAGTGAATTTTTATCAATTTATTGTCTGAATTTGTAAAAACTCATGATTTTAAGAATTAGGCTACTTCACTGAGAGGAAGAAGGAAAACTGATATGCTAAGTCATAATTTCTTGATCCAAATAAGTTGGATGATATTGAGCAAGTGAAAACCCTGATAATGCCCTGGATCCTGGGCAAACTTAGACTCATCCTGGGTAAATCGAAAAGGTGATTTTTAACATACACCTAGGGTATCCTATCAACATGGCCCTCTCTCCCATTCTGCAAAGTTATTGCATGGCTTTTTATTGTGCTTCTTTTAAACACCTTGAAGGATTAGCTGCCGTTTTTTACAGTGCCTCTGAAGACGAGGCATATGCTTGTCGGCACTGATGAACCCAGAGACTTCCAAATGCAGGTCAATACTCTCTGGAGTCTGTGATAAAAATTTTAATTAGCATGAGGGTAAAATGAAACAACAGGGACGGTGAAGAGAGCTTTTCATTAAAATATATTTTTTTTAAATAAAGGTCTGCTCTTTATTACAAAATGTTATTCCTTTTGTGAAACAATGGTGACATTAAATGTTAGGTTGTTATTCTTAACAGAAAATAGAGTTGATAAACTTGGTTGCTACCAAGTGCAAATAGTTCAAAACATGTAGACAGTTGATAATAGAAAAGTACATTCTGAGACTGAATAAAAAGAAGAAAATAGAAAACGTGTTTCAGGCCTTAAAGCAAGAAGAAAACAAAGAGTAAACTTCAGTATCTCCATTTACAGTTCCAATTGACTGATGATGGCACAAAGTCTAGAAGTGCTGTAATGGAGTTTCTTCCTCTTTTTTCATTGTTTCTGAAAGAGTCCAGACACCTCTGACACTTCTATTAAGAATGGCATTCAACTATATAAAAAATGAAGGGATGCCTTCTTTCTTCTTTCTTTTTTAGAATGAAACTAGTCTTTTTTCCTCAGACTTTTTAAAAATCAATTCATTATGACTGACCAAGTTATGATGGAAAATCTTAAAATACACTATGTATATTGTACAAGACTCTAAGAAAAAGAATAATGCCACTTAATAATCTACTTAAGCAAAATAGTTTATTGCCATATTGGATTTCAAACAACCTAGAATTGATGTGTTGGGTTTATTTTAAAAGTACTCAACATATGTTAAATTTCTTTAGAAGAATGGTTCAATTATTAAGACATCAACCTCAAAGTTTAGAGATGCATGAGGACTAACATTTTTGTATTTACAGGGTTATTTTTTAAGAGAGGAAGCCTGCTGCTACATCAACATAGATATGTCAGATGTTCTATGGGACCAGAAAATGGGAGTTTTTACCCAAAATTATTTATCCCAGGATTATCAGGTAATTTCATTAATTAGTAATAAAATCATCCATGTGAGATTGTTATAAATAAGGTCATCATTTCTGTTAATAAGTAAACAAATAAATACATAAAATATATCCTAACTTCCACCATATTCAGGGAGTTATAGCAGAATCGTGGAGCAAACTAATGTCATTATTTACTCTCCCAGTCTTTAAAATAATCCTTCCTTTTTTTTTTAAATACATACACAGTTTAGACTCCCCTTTCTTTAAATCTAGACATTTTGGGGCAAACCAAACCAGTATGTGCCCTATATTAAGAAAGTTAAAAAAAAATTCTCCTTTGGAGAATTGTTAATTTTCAGGTATCAGTCAAATATTTATTTAGTGTCTTCAATCAGTTCTATAAGACAAAGAAGCATAAAGTTGAAGATTTAAAAGCAATAAAGTTTGGGAGGAATAACATATATTTAAGGGAAAAAGTAATAGGTGAGTAATGATATAAATCATAAGTTTAGGCAGAGGAGTGTCAAAAAATGGAAAGAACAGAGAAAATAGACATAGATTTAAATCCTGACTGGGACAATAGTTGGCTAATATATGCCTTTTGAACTTTTTTTAAATATGTGAAATGAGGATACTAATATCTATGTAACATAATCATTGTGGAGATTAGAAACAGGTCATGTTAAAGCCTAGCACTGGACCAAGTACATACACTAGACTCTACAAATAAGCTATTATCATTAATGGTACTTCATGGCATTAAGAGCTATAATTGTATCTGGTTGTGGTCTTTCCTCCCTTTAACATCCTCCTGCACTAGAAACTTTGCTTATACTTCTCTCATGACACTTACTTTCCACTCTGCCTTGATTATTTAATGCTTCGATATTAGTCAGTGAATCTACGAGGGCAAGTATTACGATTTTCTCAACGCTGTATTCTTCAGAGCAGCGCTCCTCCATGTTTAATCACCTAGGGACCTTGTCACTTACCATGAAGATTCGATCCTGGCTCAGTGGTTGAGATGTGGCTCTGAGATTCCGCCTTCCTTACGGGGCTCCTGGTTACTCTGACCACTTTGAGGACCAAGGTCCTACCGCACTTACACATTGCCTTGAATATGGAAGATATTCAATTATATATCATGAATTAAAAAAAATAACATCAGACACATGATTTAAATTGCCGAATTAATTACAAAAAGTCATTTTTTTAAGATGTTCAAAGGAAGTTGCTACAGAATACTTTATGGAGTAGGTTAGCATTTACCCAAGTCTTGAAGAATTAAAAAATGTGAACCATTAGAGTAGAGGGCGAGCGATTCAACACTTGTAGAAGAACACGAGCCATACTGTGGAGGGAGCAAAGCACAAGCAATGTTCAGGAAGGAGCACAGCAGGTGTGCCCAAAGGATAAGATGTAGGTTAGGTTCAAAATAAGTTGGAAAATGTTGGATGATGCAATTGTTTGTCTAACAATCAATGAACAAATGTAGAGATTTTGAGCAGTCTATGAAGGGATTATTATATTTTTAGGAAAGTTATTCTGAGCAGTGGTGTGTAAATGGTTGATGGTGAAGGAAAACGGAAGGTGGGAGGTTCAATAAGCTCTTAACTTTAGCTTCTAACTGTATATTCAATTCAGCTTCCAGGACTTAAATTGACATAAAATATAAGACATCCTCACATATTGTTCCCTTTGCTATGTAAATCACATTATAACTAAGCCTGAAATCAATTAGATTCAATACACTTTTGACTCAAGATAACTTTGTTTTATGGATTCATCTACCAATAGAACACATTAATTATGGTATAGCTTTCCCGAATTTGAGTATCTCTGGACTTCTGAGATCTCCAGCAACTTTACCACCAGAAAGAAAAACAGCAAAAATAACTTACTGAACTCTACTGGGAGACTCATACTTAGCACATATGGTCATTGTCATATGTAATAATATTGCAATTAAACAGTTATGCATGAAGTTATTAATAACCTGTGAGAGGAAGTAATCCAATCAGATATCGTCCATAAAAATTGAATATAAAAATAGAACATGACATTGTATAATAACATATTTAATGATACAAGGAGCAAGCAGTCACGTTTTTGAAAAGCAATTTTGATTATAAAGAATCAATACAAGTTTTGGTCAAATTTATGAAGTTCACAGCAGAGAAAATCACTCACTAATGTATATCTCAAAGCATCTAATTGCAATTTTGCCTATTATGTGATTCATTTCCAGGGGGAAAATAGAATGAGACTTGGCCCATATTGTATGGTATTAACATCTAACTATAGTATATAGCTGCCATAAAATTAACCAAAGAGTAGCCTTCATAAGTGATGTCTAAGATCAAATGATTTAGTGTATTGCATCACTTAGAACCAATGAAGCAGAGTAAGTAATTGGCAGAAAAAATTAAAAACATAGTAAAATAGCAAAGCAAGGCAACTGCCATTAACAGAAAAATGTAATGATCTCATTAAAGACATTGCATGCAGCCTCCATTCCAATTTTCACATTTATGGGTTTTTCTCTAAGCTTTGCAAAAATATTATCTACTATCACATAATTTTAACTTGAACTCAAATGTAAAATAAGAATATATTTTCAAACTTTATTATACATTTCATACTTAATGTTGCAGTATTCCATTATACAATATCAATATTTCAATTGCAGATATTTAGAGACTATTGGAATAAGCCATATTCAGATGTATATCTAAACTATTTGAATTGTGAACTCTGATGAAAAATTCATGAGAATAACTTTCTTATGAGAAAATTGAGGAAATCTAGGATGTGTCTGGAAAAAAAGAACAAACATAAGAAACTTGAAAATTGTGGTTTCATTGGTGATTTCAGTTTTATAGTTTGCTATCAATGATCATGATAAATCCTCAATATTTTGTCCTAATATTGCAAATTAAAAAAGAGAAGTTTTAAACCACCTTTATGAAATTGACTTGGAAGAATGTAATTTTAAATATGTAGGTAAGAACATATGAAAAGACAATGGGACATTCTAAATTTTGTGACATTTTGCAATTTAAAACAAGAACCTATTTTTAATTGTTCTAACAATGTTTATACTTTGTATAACATTTGTTTTATTCTTTTTATTTATTTTAAGATTTTTATTAAAATATAGCTGTCATACAATATTATATTAGTTTCAGCTGTACACCATAGTTATTCAACATTTATATACCTAAAGAAGTGATCACCATGATAAATCCAGCAACCATCTGACACCATATCACATTATCACAATATTATTGACTATATTCCCCATGCTGTACATTACATCCCCATGACTTATTTGTTTTATACCTGGAATTTTGATGTTTTAATCCCCTTCACTTTCCCTCCTCTTTTTTTAATTTTAGAATTAGAGTTTACATTCAATATTATTTGATATTAATTTCAAGTGTACAGCATAGTGGTTAGACATTTATATAATTTAAGACGTGATCCCTCTGACTAGTCTAGTACCCATTTGGCACTATACATAGTTATTACCATATTATTGACTATATTTCTTATGCTTTACTTTCCCCTATTTCATAACTACCAATTTTTACTTCTTAATCCATTCACCTTGTTCACCCTGCCCCCAACCCCTCCCATCTATCACCCCAACAAATTTAGTCCCAATCTGACACCATACATAGATATTAAAATATTATTGACTATATTCCTTGTGCTATACCCCACATCCCCATGACTACTGTGTAACAACCAATTTGTACTTCTTAATTCCTTCCACTTTTTCACTCACCCCCAACCCCATCCCATCTGGCAACCATCAATATGTTGTTTGTATCAATGAGTTGATTTCGGTTTTGTTTGTTTGTTTGTTTGTTTGTTTGTTTAGATTATTTCATATAAGCAAAACCATATTGCATCTGTCTTCTCTGCCTGACATACTCAGCTCAGCCCAATACCCTCCAGGTCCATCCAGACCACCACAGATGGCAAAACCCCATTTCCCTTCCATGGCCAAGCAATATTCCATTGTATATATGTACCACCTCCTCTTTATCCATTCTTCCATTGACAGATACCCAGTCTGCCTCCACATCTTGACTATTCTAAATAATGCTGCAATGAACATATGGATGCACATGTCCTCTCCAAGTAGCATTTGGGTTCCTTCACATAAATACCCAGAAGTGGGAATACTGGGTCCTTCTTGGTCGCTTGTTACAGCCTTTGTTTTAAAGTCCATTTTGTCAGGTATAAGTATTGCTACTCCAGCTTTTTCTTGTTTCTTTTGTTTGTTTGTTTATTTGTTTCCATTTTTGTGGAATATCTTTTTCCCATCCCTTTACTTTCCGTGTGTGTGTGTCCTTCAAGCTGAACTGATTCTCTTGTAGGCAGCATATATAAGGGTTTTTGGGTTTTTTTCTGTTCTTTTCAGTCCTCCTACGTCTTTTGAGTGGAGTATTTAATCCATTTATATTGAAAGTAATTGTTGATAGATATGTAGCTATTGCCATTTTATTATTCATGATATTGATCTTTTTTTTTTCCATCTTAAAGAAGTCCCTCTAACATTTCTTGTAATATTGGTTTGGTGGTGATGAACTCCTTTAGTTTTCCTTTTTCTGGGAAGCTCTTCATCTGTCCTTCAATTCTAAATGATAGCTTTCCTGGGTAGAATAATCTTGGTTGTGGGTTCTTGCTTTTTATCATGTTAAATATTTTGTGTCAATGCCTTCTGGCCTGAAAAGTTTCTGTTGAGAAATCAGCTGACAGTCTTATGGGGGCTCCTTTACAAGTTAATTGCCTTTCTCTTGCTGCTTTTAGGATTCTCTCTTTGTCTTTAACCTTTGTCATTCTAACGATAATGTGTCTTGGTTTGGGCCTGTTTGGGTTCATCCTGTTTGGGACTCTGTGCTCCCTGGGCTTGTATGTTTATTTCCTTCACTAGGTTAGAAAATTTTTCAGTCATTGTTTCTTCAAATATTGGGTTGTTGGAAAAGTCATGACTCAGTTTTGCAATGAAAAACATAGAAAAAAATACATCATCACTTTTCCGACAATCCAATAGGTTCTCAATCCCTTGCTCTCTCTCTTCTTCTGGTACCCTCATGATGAGACTGTTGTTACACTTGATGCTGTCCCAAAAGCCTCTCAAACTATCCTCATTTTTATGGATTATTTTTTTCTTTTTCTGTTCTGATTGGATGTTTTATGCTACCTCATCTTCCAAATCTGATTCGATTCTCTGCTTCATGGAATATGCTGGTGATTCCTTCTAGTGCAGTCTTCATTTCAGTTATTGCACTATTCACTTCTGTTTGTTTTTATGGTTTCTATGTTTGTTTGTTTGTTTATTTGTTTATGCTTGCTCTCTTTGTTGAAGTTCTCACTAAGTTCCTGAGCATCCTTATGACCAGTGTTTTGAAGTCTGTATCTGATAGATTGCTTCCCTCTGTTTTATTTAGTTCTGTTTCTGGAGTTTTTTCCTGTTCTTTCATTTGCAACACATTTCTTTGTTTCTTCATTTTGGTAGGCTCCCTGTGTTTGCTTCTATGTATTAGGTAGATCTGCTGTGTCTCCCAGTCTTGGCCAGGTGGACTTATGTAGTAGGTGCCCTGTAGGGCCCTAGCACAGTCTCCCTAGTCACGTGCTCTGAGTGCTTCAGGAGTGTCCCTTGTGTGGGTTGTGTGTGCCTTCCTGTTATAGTTGAGACTTGATTACTATTGGCACATCATCGGGTGGGATTGACCCTCAGGCTGACTGGCTATAGTGTTTGGCAACATCTACAGCTTAAGGGCTGCTGTGTGAAAGACTGACCTCATTGAGTGGGATTCACTCCAGTGGGCTCTAGTGTCTGTTGAGACCATTATTTGAGTGTGCCGCTTGTAGAGCTAATTGGGCAATGCTCTGTTATGGTCTGAAGCCAACCTCCAAGTATGTTGGTTCTCAGGTCTCTTGGGAGGGGCCTCAGGTGCAGGCCCAGGTAAGCCACCAGCTGTGACTGGCCAGGGGCTACCTGGTAGGAGCTACAAAGCAATCCATGGTTATTTGCTGCCTGTGCTAAACCTAGAGGCTCATGGGAGAGACCACGCTGTGAGCCAAGGATGGCTGCCAACAGTACTGGGCCTGGGGCAACTCTACAAAAAGCCAGGACACTCATAGGCCTGCTGCCATCTGCTGGCTCCCTTAATGTTCAGCCACTGATAAGGCCTCATGCTGTACATGAGTTAGGTGAGGCAGGGTTTCAGAAAGTTACTACTTGAGTGGGATGAGTTATGGTCAACAGGTTAATGTAGACACTGGTTTGGTGCCAATACTGAGCCTGGAGCTACTCAGCAAAAGTCTCAGAGCAGACAGGCCAGTTGCCACCCACCTGGGTCCTGAGGACTCAGGTGGTTTTTCAAGAAATAGTACAATGCAGGCTGGGCTGGCTACTCTCAAAGAAAGTGCCTCCAGTGTTGAGGGACTTGGGTGGGGAGGGGTCCCAGTGAGTCAGCAGAGTGTTGTGAGTAGAGCTCACCAGGCCAGTCAGATTCAGATTTGGCCAGAGAAGGCAGGCTCAGTGCAAGAAAGATGGCCCCTACCTGCCAGCTGCCCAGGAGGAGAACCTCCTCATAGGGAAATGGTGACTCTCCTCCACCTCTCACCATGAATCTACAAACCTCAGTGTGCCCTTCTGCATACATCCAGCACCCCCGAGTCACTGTCCCTGCACTGGAGCCTAAGGTGAGTGCCTGGGAGTGAGAAAGTCTGTGTGAAGGCCATTTAAGAGAACATCTGGCTTTCCTGCTGTTTTCCATCCCACCCGGATGGTCAAAATCTCACTATTTTTCAGTCAGGTGCTGGTGGGCTGTAGGGGGTGGGAGGGCTTCCTCTTCCTGGCACCAGTACTCTGGGCTGGGGAGGTCAGTGTTGGGCTGGGGTTTCTCACTCTTCTGGGGGGAACCTCTATGGCCCAGGTATCCCTCCTAGGTCTCAACCACCACATGGAGGTTTGGGGCCTATTTCAGTCTCCAGCCCTCCTGCCAGCCTCACCACAGCTTCTTCTTTATATCCTTAGTTATAAAACTACTGTCCAGCCAGACTCCAGATGGTTCTACAGGTTGATTGTTCTATCATTTGGTTGGAATTTTAATGTGTTCATGGGAGGAAGCAGGCACAGGGTTCATCTACTCGGCCATGTTGGAGCGCTCTCCCCTATATAGCATTTGTTTTAAATTAATATCACTATTAACAATGCGTGGCCTGCATTAATATTTAATCATTCACGTTTCTTGCATTTTCTATTTTACTGCTTCATAAATAGTTTGTAAATTTGCCTGATCCATTTTTGTTTCTACATAAAAAACCATCCCCTTAAAAGATTAAGTTACTGTTTTAGATATAGAATAAAAAGTTTATGGAAAACCCGCTTTTCCATTAAGTATTATGGTGGCGAATACATAAAAGAAAGGGCACAACCTCTTTTTTCAAGGATCATATAATCCTTTTGAGATTTAACAAGGATTCATAAATGTAAATGTCAATTATCATTGTGTGTATTAGTGTATATATTTCTAATGAAATGTCAGTTAAAAGAGTAATCATAGGTGATACTAACCAAAGTGATTCATGTGGTTAATGAGTTTTGCATAGAGCACATGGATAGTTGGTTGTAGTTTCAGTGCCATTGTCAGTCGACACTATTTCATTCTACCAATAGTGACAAAGAAAAATGGCACGCCTCTAAGTAAGTCCATAGTTAATGGCACCAATCTCTTCTGAAATGCTGGGATTTATTTGAAAATAAATGTTATAGTAACCTGCATTGCACATTAATATGCAATTGTATTTGAGACCTTGGGCAAATCATTGCCTTTCTATTTGTAAGATTTTCTTCCTATTTTTAAAGGGAGACTATAATTTTTTCCCTGTGCAGTTTATAATGTTGTTTGGAAGTTCACATGAACCTCACAGTAAATATGCTTTGAAAAGTGCAGTCCGCTAGAGAAATATAATGCTACAAAGAAATTCCTAAAGAAAACCTCGTGCTTATTCTCTCATGACCCCTACATTCTCTTCCAGTGCTATGACATTCGCTATACAATGTCGCAGTCACTTTGAGTCTGTCTAATATTATGTCTAGCATTAGTCAACATCGACTCCCACTTATGCACATACAATTGTCATTACACTACAATCCAGGATAACATCAGGTAAACATTTACTACAGCAGGTGCCCAGACGGAACTGGAAATGTAATTCACTGGTTCCACAAACCCAAGTTAAACATCTGCGTGTGTGCCACGTAATGCTTGTCATGGGGCCATGGAGAAGAAAGACAGTTCCTACCTTTCAGGGGCTTTTCACCTAGTTGAAGTGAAAGCAAATGAACATGTAATAAAATCCAACTTACAACATGATTATTTAAAAATGGATAAATGAGAAATGTTTATTTGTTGTAGCAAAGAGGCATTGGATTTAAAAGGTTGCAGTATGATTCATAATGTTGGTTTATGTCAATTTTTCAAATAAATGCCTATTTTGAAAAGGAAAGTTCCTATTAAATGTTACACACTCTTAGTTTATTTCAGCTCTAAAAGGATTGCCCCTTAATTTGATTCACTTGTCAATGTCATAGCAGTTAAATTTAGAAGCTTTTTATTGAATTGAAGTGATATGTTTTGGTCTATACTAGAGCTTACAGTGGGAAGATCATGGCGATGGCCCAGATAATTCAGTCAGAGATTTTCATGCTTATACTTGCTGTGCACATGCATTTATAGCACATCACATGTAATATTAAAACCATCTATTAATTTATTATCAATTAGTGAGAAGACCATCCATTTATTTGCAGACACGTAACAATTGCTGTTTCCAGAACCATCGCTGGGGAGGCCTTAAGGAATACAAAGTTAAGACTCCTATCAATCTGCAATAAATAGTAATTCAAAAAAATTAAAGAAAAAACTTGTAATGTGAGAAAGTTTGATACAAAGATTGCACATGCTGGTTCCAGGAATCTTTGGCTCTGATGAAATATAGTAGTATATAGATACAGAGACAGATACAGATATAGATATAGATAGATGATATATATATATAGATATAGATGGTTCAGATAGAGATATAGATGATAGAGATAGAGATAGAGATAGAGATATTTAAGAAGCACTGATGGCAACAAATGTTGAAGGATATGGGAAGGAGGAAAACCAGATTATAAGACATTGATGCAGGGTGGCCGGTTAGCTCAGTTGGTTGGAGCATGGTGCTGATATCACCAAGGTTGCTAATTCAATCCCCACATGGGCCACTGTGAGCTGTACCCTCCTTAAAAAAACAAAACAAAACATTGATGCACTATAAAGAAGTAAACAAAGACCCCAAATAATTAAGACAGAGTTTTCAATTGTCCTCTTGTAAGAGCTAAGAACAATGTGGAAAATGAGTGAGAAAACCAGTGTAGACATTCCACAGTTCAAGGATAAGGGAATTTTGTGTACATTACCAGACACTGATGCAATGTCAGCCATGATGCTGCCAACCAGCTATGACTGTCCTCACAGAAAGTCTCCTCTGAGGTCATTATAATTCTTTAATGATTATTTCTCTAGGTGAATAAGTCAGGGTCTGAGATAAGGTACACCTACATATCTGTAACTGAAGGACTAAGAATGCCTTTTCCTTTGGCATCTATCTGCCATAAGCAAGAATACACTAAAAAAATCAGAACTAGCCATGCCCCTAGAAGGGAAAAAATGATTTCCCATGTGTTCCTAGGAATTTCAGTAGCTATAGAAGAAGCATATTCCTTAAGCCCAATTGCTCAGCTCCAGCCACTACATAAATGGCTAGCATCCCCAGAAACTTCTATAATTAAATCTATATTTACCACATTCTCTGCACTATCACTTCATGCAGCTTTTCTGAATTAATTCAATAAATTTTTATTGTGTTTCTGCTTTGTGCCAAGCACTGTTCTTATGTGCTGATGAAACTGCAGAGAAAAAACAAAATCTAGAACTTGGAGATTTATATTCTAGTCAGAAGATGAAGACAATAAATATGTGATGAATAATATAATGAAACTATTAAGAAAAGTGGGCAGGGTAAGGGAGCCAGTGATATAGGAGCTCATGGAAAAGTTGTTTGATTAGGTGTCATTCAGGAATGGTTTAAATAAACAAAAAGAAAGAACCATACATGCATCTGGGAGAAGAATTTTCAAAGCGGAAGAGAGAAGTTGAAGGACCTGAGGCAAAAAACTGCATAGCCTATTTGAGATCAGAAAAAAGGCTCAGGTGTTTGGTTCAGGGTAAGCAAGGAGAACAGGATGGATTGAGACTGGGGGAAAGGACACTGAGCAAATGATGTCAGTTTTGTAAGCTGTGCATAGAACTTTTTATTTTACTTAGAGTGAGGTGGAAATTAACTAATCAGCCATGTTTTAAATGAATTGCTCTGTCTGCTGAATGACAAGCAGAGCATAAGCGATCCAGATGGAAGCTGCAAGTTAGTTAGAAGGCCACTGCAATAGTCCAGGTGAGAGCTGTATGGGCTTACACTGGGAGGGGGGTTGACGCACTCAGATGAGACAAGATTCTGGATATATGTGGAGGCTGCTGGGCGGGCAGTGGTATGTGTGAGAAAGGAGGAATAAGGGATGATTCTAAAGTTTCTGGTCTGAACAACTGAAATACTAGTGCTATGTTGAAATAGATGGATGGAAATTAAATTTGGGTTTGAACATACGAAGTTTGAGGTAGCAATTGAGCATCTAAATGGAAATGGAAATTAGGCCTTTGGCTATGCCAGTCTGGAGTTGAAGGGAGAAATTGGGGCTGGAGTTATAAATTTGGGAGCCATCAGGATAGATATAATTAAAGACCTAGGAGTGAGTGCACGAAAGAAAGGAAGTCCCAGCACTGACATTTAAGGGAGAGAAAGATGAACCCAGGTATTGGCAAAGACAGTAAGCCAGTGGTTTTGCCATGCTCAGCTTCGAAGCATGTGTCTGTAGGCAAGTAGCAAGCAAGCTGCATATTGACGTGGCAGATGCATGCGTGATAGACCCCCATACAGAGACAGGTGCTTGCTGTCCAATACAAATTCATTCACATTTCGGAAATGATCAACGCATTGTATCATCTTAAAAAAGTATGTAAGATAAAATCTTAGTACATAGGCAGTGATTTGAAGAGTCAAAGTGATGGTTGTATTTCTTTAAAGTGCAAAAAGTTCTCCTTTTTCCAAACTATCCAAAATCTTAGGTGTCAATTTCCATTGCTCTAGTTGTAGAAACATCGAGCTATGATTAAATTGTTATACTGAAAGCGCAGATCTCTTTATTTCATAACAACTTGTTATAAACACTTTTATAAAGAAACTATTAGGAAAGCACAGTGAATAAAAATATCTGCATAATACTAATAAAATGTCTTTTTATTGCTTCTGGCAATAGAAATTCCCAAACTACTGGAAGACTGAATTGCAGCATCTCTCTTAAAGGCTATTGAGTCATGTACACTTTTCACAGTCTGGTTTCCTAGGATAAATCCCATGAGTTTTAAAATATCTACGTTAAAGTTTTGCATTTTCATTTGTCGTTGTGTTAATAGGAAATGTATTCTTGCCAGAAGCAGACTACAACAATATTTTAAGGAAGAAATTGAAATTAGGTGTATGTGCCTGCTAATGTTATGAGAATCGTGCCAACTACATCAGCTAACTAAATCTTTAAATTAGAAAATCTTTGGTTTAGTGATCACATCAGCCTTAAGGATCTGCAGCTTAAAAGAGATTAGATGTACTTCTAACAACTGCTTCCACAGCTGTTGATGAAACAGAAAATGAACACCTATTATCTTGAGAAATTTTATCAAGGTGATATTTTGATCCTCTTTTTTTCCATTTAGATGGCACTGTATCAAAATTCAGATATCATAAAATTCTGCTTTTGCAAGTTTAAATAATAGTCTTATAATCTTTATCTACTGAATCATTATTTATCCAACTTTTTTTTCTGAGGTGCTGCTTTATTTGTTTAGAACTAAAAACATGAATATACTATATCAAGTAATCCAGCATTCAGATAGTCACAACAATTCCATTGGTGACCCAGTGATTTATAAAATCAAAACTAGTATCTGAACTTACTGAAACTCATTACTTTGCAAAGGCTTGAAATAATGCAAATGTAAAAGACCACATTAAAAATGCAAGCTTTTATATGAGTATTTGTCCTTTTTTAGGAGGATACACAGAAAAATCAACATTAGAGTTTTGCTCCGGTAGGAAATAAAACTGCATATTCTACTTAATGTAATATTTTCTAAAACAGCATATTTCACTGTTTTGTAGCATTAGAATTCTGGATGATATAATAAAGGAGTGGCTATTGTTTGGTCTACAGATTACATTGCATAGACTGGCTTTCATATCTATAAATGGAAAATACAGAAAAGTAATTTGATATATGCATAATTTATTTATCAGTTCATAATAAAAGCATCAAGTACAAATAGTTCATTATTTTCCATTTAACCTAGAAATGGGGATTAAAAACTCTTCACTATACAAATATACAAAATCTATTTTGAAAATTTTTTTCTAAGGAGTAACAGAGAGATTAAAATGATAGATACCCTATGTGGTAAGCACTGGCCTCATTTTATTCATATATTCAGTATGTTGTGGCTTTACAAAATGAAATCATTAGGATGCTGTCTCAACTCATGAAGTCAGGGCTTCCAACTCGATTTCAGGTTCTTGTCATTACTCTAACTAAGACCTCAATTTTCTTGGAAGATAACTGGATTTCTATATATTTTTATAACTTCTCTGGGACATAACATGGTTTCTATATGATTAGAGGAGAGCAATTCCAGTAAATTGTATTCATAATGCAGCATCTGCTATTAAAGCCTCCCAATTTTCTATTTCTGAAAAAAAAAAGATAGTACAGAATATCTCGTAATTCTGCAATTTGCTAACATAAGGATGTAACTTCAGCAGTATATATGCACACATGCTAAACAGTCGGAATCAAGGGCATGCTTCCAGAAAATAAATTTTTCTGTCTTGCATTTATATACACCTTGCACCTAAGAAATTGAAAGTAGTTAAAAGAAATGAATTTCTAAAGCCAGAGACAACAACCTGTAAATTACAATTACTGCTTTTTTTAGAGACGCGAAGTACACAACGCACAGGATAAGAAAATGGCTCTCTCTGGAGTTATTTGAAGAGTGAGAGGAACATTATGAATGTATCTTTCAGTACTGACATACGGAGGTCTTTCCTTTTCCTTAGAAGATGAGAAAAAATACATATTTGACCAAAGTTTCCCACACCGTGTTTTCTTTTATTCATTTGATTTTCTTAAAAATAGTAACTGTGATTTATTTATGGCCCACTATGTAATATCCACACTATTTAACATCTTGTAGCAGAGGAAATGGGCACGGAGAGGTTAAATAGGTCGCCACAGATCACACAATATGTGATTAATATAAGGTTAATATGCTGCTCTGCTACTTTCAGAGCTAGCCTGTGAACTTAGGATGCCATGTTAGACAGGCCAACGTCCGACTGGCTGTCTAGAGTCTATTTGTAAGGAGACACCAAGAATCTGCCATGATTGACCGGGACTCACCTTTTCTCACTGAATTAGGGTGAATGTCCAATCTTGGCATGAAGCGATACTTTAAAACCTATAGCAATTTTTACACTGTTAGTCAAGCTACAAGAAAAATAATTCCATTGGTAACAGCACAGTTACCAGCTTGCTTATCCGTTGTAAATCACACAAATAAAACCTTGATTTATTGCCATTTCAAGGACTGCGAGAATTGTCTCTTTTTCTTCTAAGAGGAAAGAGAAATTGAGAGGATACAGGGTTAAAGAGATCTGTCTTTCACTTTAAATTAATTGCCAATTTGTTCACTGTTGCCCTTATAACTGATTGCTCTCTCACTAGGGCTGTTTAAAGAGGGGGGAAAATGCTACTGGTTATAAAGTTTCCATTAAGGCAAACTTGGAAGGTAGGAGTGATTAGCTTATTTGGAGAAGCTATTTACCAACGCAGAGAAAAATCACTTTTCAATTATGGACCACAATATTGAGGCATAACCTGAATCTACAATGTATTTAGACAGGTAGAAACGAAGTCTAATTGTAGCATTTAATGGAGGTCAAGAAGGAACAATAAACATTTGGAAGAAAAGTGCATACTGTTTCCTAGACAATGCTGGCCTATCCAGATAGTAACAGAGCCAAACTTAAGTAAGCACATATTTATCTCATTTAATTCTCCCCTGAAAAACTCATGAGTGTTATTATTTTGCATTTTAAAAATGAGAAAACTATCGTTAAGAAAGTTTAGGTGTTTCATCAAAATTATTTACAAGCTACAGACCCAAGGTGGGAATCCAGACAATTTGATTCCATACCCCATGTTCTCAACCATTTTGCTACTTTGAATTCATCACATGGTAAATAAGTGAGAAGGCTTAGTAGTCTTTACTTACAAAATGGCAATATTTTCATTATGATTAATAAACTTGTAAGATGTGTCTTATAAACTGCAACTTATGTTGACCTTTCATTGTTTAGAGAATACACCAAGTTTTAAATTGGGTAGGATAGCAAGGCTTTCAAATCTGAGCATCTGACAAGTATTTTTAAACTATTTGAGTATAAGGAATACAAATTTTATTAAATGCATGAAAGTTATGGCTTTGAAGAGAAAGCCCACTTTCTCAGTACTATCTAGTATCACCATGATCCTCACATTTGCAGAATCTTTTCATTCTAGACAGTGTAATATTGATCTAATGGATAGACTATAAAATTTGGAGCTGCAAATTCTAGGCTTTTATTCCAACCTTGGGCAAGAAACAGGTTTCTCTTAGCCTCAGGGGCTTTATTCAAAAAATGGGGATATTCAACAGCAACAAATATTAATTGAATAATAATGTTTATTATAATGCCTTCTTACATCGAAATTTTGTTTATAGGTTTAAGTGAGAAAACATACTGTGAACACACTAAAATTCTACCCAAGGGTTGGATAGTATTATTTGACAATTCCAGAGATTGCTTCCTTGTCATCTCTACTCAAATATCTCAAACACATTTCATATTTCATGAGACCAATACTGAACTGCTATATTTACCATATTCCCTAGTTCAGGAATTGGTGAAACCACATAACTATACTCAAACCACCGTCAACTCACATGCCATATCCTGTCCATCGCCAGGTCTGTTAAATGTACCCCAGTTAGCTCTTAAAGCCATCCATTTCTCGACATAACTACCACCACCAGTCTTTCTCAACTTGACACTTGCAGTGACTCCTAAAAAATCCCTCATGTTTTTTTCTTGCCCGCCTCTTTTCTATTCTTCACTTGGCAGCCAAGCAAAATTCTAAAATTACAACAGTGACATGTTACCTCCCTATCTGACAAGCTGTAATCACTGACCTTAGGGTAATGTTCACTGCCCCCACCCCTAGTCCGTCCTGCCCTCAGTCTATGCCCCCACCTAAGGTCTAGATGTCAGCAGTTTTGAACTGCAGCATGACTACCTCATGCCACCTTTTCCTCACCTCTTTTCCATGTCTTGGATGATTCCTATCGATCCCCAAAATCTACTTGTTGACATTATTTCCTTAGCAAGGATTTTCCCAAGCCCTTGAACCAGGTTAGATCCTCCTGCTAATGAAAATCAAATACCTTTTACTTTCCTTCTGAAAACAGTCATGACACTTAAGCTTTTTTTTTTATAAGCTTGTCTGTCTTATCACATTGGTAGCCCTAGAGTCTAGAGCAAGTCAAACATAAATATATGGATATTTAAAAACTGTCTGATGTAACAGATAAATGAATGACTAAAATAATACCACTAACCATTCAGGTCACTGGGATGGGAATCAGCACATTTTAGCTTGAGACGCATTCAGAGGAGTAAGCATTGGGTGTGGGTGCTACTCCAAGCTGTCAGTATATTAGTGTTTCATGTAGCGTTTGAGAGCAGGGACAGAACGTTATTTCCTTCTCTCTAGCCTGAAACCCAGGAAAATGCTGCCAACATTGTAAGAACCACACAAATGTTGGTAGATTTAAGGGACGGGGTCTGATGGCTTGCTAAAATGTGCAAGATTGAAACTACAACAGAGGTCACATAATCAAATGATCAATTACCTCCTTCAGAAAAGATACCCTGGGGCACAAATATTTATTCCAGGGATGCTTTTATCATTGATGAGACTTAAAGATCCTTTTTTTAAAAATTACATTCAGGGTGATAAAAACTTTCTTTGGAATGTGTCTGACAATGACAAATGTTTGGCCTTCAAGTGTACCTTTGAATTTTTAAACCATCCAAATTTAAGAGCTCCATATGGTGAGGATAATTGCAGGGGCAAAATATTGTTTTTGAGTTGGAGGAGAAAAAATGTAGAAAATTAATGAAACTGAATTTCTTGAAAACGTATTAAACTCTCCAAGAACAATTCTTAAAGAATTTCAGAAAACATTTGATGCAATGGAATAGGAAGACTTCAAATGACAATATTCATGTGCTTGTTCAGGGTAGGTATATTTATCTCAAAATCAATCCCTGGACCAAGGACACAATTGCTAAGCTCTAAAACACAGCAGTAGCCTTCCTGTTGGAGAACCTACCATCTCCTGTCTGAAGAACATGTGTCTGGGTCTCACCTTTAATTCCATAGCTGTTCTCTTGATTGATGGGTTTGTGTATTTATTTGCCAATTTATTCACTTATTCATTTGTTATTTTATTTAACAAATACCTTGTGATCAGAAATTATCTGTTAGAGAAAGAATATATAACAATGCCCTAAAAAATCTTACTTTGTGAGGTGGGAGTGAGGCAAATTCAAAATTATAACCACAGACAGCAGAAGTCATGCTGCATAAGAGCGCTAGAAGTTTAGTGAAAGGAACAACTCAAGCTAGCTGCAAAATCCTCATTACTGTTATTTAATAAGCACTCTTCCTCATTATGAAATATTTATGTTTGCACTCAAGAGTCTAGAGCATGTTTCTTTGTATTTTAATAATGCTTCTTGGGCTATGTTTGCTGTAAATGCTATTATTTTTTGCAAATTAAGTAATGAAGCAATTAGCACAGCAGGCACATGTCAACTAGATAGTGGTTAAAATTTGTGATTGACTAGAATTTTTTGCTGTCTTTGCCAATATTCTCCTTCTTACCAAATGAAGCTGTACATTTTTCACTCTGAAGAGGTTGAGTTCCCACATATTCAAAGCATCACCCGCACAATAAGATAACTAGATGTGTCTTAGCACAATGTCTTGATGGCATGAAAGCAGGCACTGAAGAGCTATCTGTCAAGATCTGAAGTAAACTACTAAAAACATCATTTGGGTTGAACAAAAACACATCAAGGAATAAGTATTTTTCAGGGTGTTTGATTGGCAGCTGACTCCTCTATAATCTGAGTAGTATCACAGCACCGCAGCTCTTTTCACACTGTGCTTATTCCTCCTCTGACAAATGAGGGGCTTGCAGAGCTTGGAGCAGGACACCTGGCCCTTGGGAATTCCACCTTTGTGACTCCATTGTGTAAATATCTAGAGCGAGGAGGTGGTTCATCCAGGCTGCAGGCCCCCCATGTAACCTCACTCCATAGGAGGTCATTGGGTACCTGACCTGTGCCAGGACTTGGCTCTGTCTCTGAGCCAAAGATGAGGAAGAAGTGGCGTCTGTCCTCGAGGAGCATACAGCCCAGGCTAAGGGAGTACCTGGGTTTGATTCATAATCAAATCACATTGCAAAACACAGGAGTGTCGATTAGTGTTTGCTACATTTCGATGAGTCTCAGGAGTTCTTGAATTAAGTCTCCATAACCTGAAATCTAGCTTGGTTTTTTTTTTTTCATAAACATCTGAAGAAGAGTAGAATTAAAAAAAAAATTGGTGAGGATAGTAAAAAGAGTTCAGGCATTAAGCCTGAAGATCACCTTACTCCTTTACTTCTTACTGGCTGGATAAATCCAAAACCTCTTTGGGTCTGAAATATGTGAATGATAATAATACCTGTGCTGCCAAGGCACAGGGCTGTAACCAGACTCAAAATAGATAATGGAGTGAAAAAGACTATTCTTATTCAGAGTTGTTCCTTTAAAATTTTGCCTGTCTCAATTATTTCAAGACAATTGACTGCTTAAGAGTAAAGAATAATATAATTCTTTCATGGGACATCAACAATGCTACATGAACACAGCAAATATTTCATTTCTAGTTCTAGCCATTTCTGATAAAAGCATTAAGCCATGGCCACAATTTCTCTAGCAATTACAGTGCCCGTTTTGTATGTGAATAAATAGGTTAACTTGATTTAATCGCTGTTTAGGTGAAAAAGGAATCCACCTATGGTGCATTTTTACTAAGGCAGAGTTGGGATGATTGACAGGCCTGAAGTGGTTTAATCCCTATCAGTGGTCCATAGAGTTAGATAGCTATCACAGAGTCCTAGGATCTAGCTTGAAGGGATTAGTTCCTGGGTGCCTTTCACTGAGAGTTTGAAAATGAAGACCCAATGGAATGCCTGCTCCAAAGCTAAAATAAAGTACAAAGAAGTAGACACTGGAAGATAACCATTCTTCAAAAAGCACAAACACAACTGATATAGGAAACAGTAAAGACAAACCAGGAAAAAATACATTAGAACCGAGATGTTAGATTGTATTGGTTTAAGTGGTAGAGGAAAAATAAAGTGGCTGCTGTAAAGTGTCAAGGTCAGAGCAAAAAGTTTGATAGGTAGCATTTCTTAGACATGTGCTGATTAAGAAGTTCTTTCCTAAATGTTTAAGAGTTGTTTTTATCTTTCTCATTTTACTGTTTAAGTTTGAAACAAAGTAATGAAGAGTTGTAAAACATCTCCCGTATGAGGCTCCATGACAAGCACTCTATCTGAGCTTCCAGAGAGCGGGGTCTGTAACACACACTAAACCACAAGCCAATTGAGAGACAGATGTATTCGGTATCATAAGATTTAAATAACCACCATGTGCATCTCTAGGGATATGGCCAGTTCCATAATAGATGCAGTAGAAAACCAATTTGCAAAAAATAGGTGTTTCTCTTACATTCAGGGAGGGATTTAGATGCTCTACCTAGCTCATAATTAGATATTCAGTTTACCAATTTTTCAAGTTTATTTTCTCAAGGATTAAATTTCATATAGATCCTAAAAGAATCCTTTGGACAGAATATGACATTGCCCCTTAAGAGAGGGGTAAGATGATATGTATATTGTCTCAGTGTGATAACAAATATATTCCTCCCTAGGATTTTTGAGAATAATAGGTCCCATTTGTAAATAATGTGTCCATACCGAGGAGGCTTACATACCTCCCTGTACTTCAAAATGGAAAGTTCTCTCTGGAAATCAAAAGAGTGCTTGCACTCAGCAGGAGCTTCATACATGCTTTGGACTTTTCTAGAAATGAAATAGACCTTTAGAAGTGCTAAAGATGTGTGTAGATTATTTAAAATCCTACCCACCGTTGGGAGAGAGGGCTTGTAGGGTGTGTGTGTGCGTGCGTGTGTGTGTGTGTGTGTGTGTGTGTGTGTGTGTGTGTGTGTCTGTATCTGGGGAGGGGAGAGAGAGACAGGCTTATGAAAGTATAAAACAAAAATATAAACGTTGTCACTTGGCTAGATTCCTCTTTAGTGATATTCTGCTGAGAGTGTTTTTAAGCTCATTTTGCCAGAATGAATTTTGCTGAATGGTTTCCCTTTGGTGCGTCGTTTATACCTGAGAGAACTTCAAATGCTAGCTAGCATGCACACACATCTTGGCATTACTGAATAAAGCCTGGAAAAAGAGATACCAAAACAGCTTTGATGGCACTGATCTGGGGAAGAGATCTCCTACTTAGCAGTGAAGATAGAAAGTTTCATCAATTTTTCTGACTTTATTTACAGAGGAAATGCAAGTGAAAAGGAGTAACGCTGGGAGAGAACAGAATCCAGAGGTCTTCTTTTACTGTGGGGTCTTAGTGAACTACTCCTTTCAGTATAATACATTTTTAAGTACCAGAGAACAAACAACAGTTAAGCTGGTCTTTTATGGTGAATAAAATGATTCCTTCCAAAAGATACAAGGGGCATGGCTACAGGTCTCTGTCCTTTCATTTCAAAACGTGATACTCCCAGGTCTAGGACGGAGCAGAGCAGTGCAACTCAAGCCCCTTGGGAAAAGGCTGTATTTACCCCATTTTTCCCTTTGCTGTTGGTCATTTACAACACCATGTGTATAGCGGGGTTTTAGAGATTCGTGTTGATAGTTATCTATCATGCTGAAATATTAGACACAATGTCAGTGCAAACTCAAGATACGGGAAATATAAGCAAACTTCCTTCCCATTTTCAGTAGCAGACAAGAGTCATGAATGTATCTAAGCCAACTCATCCATACTTAATACTGAAAAGTTCATCTGCCTCGTTTGATTATGTGCTTGGGCCATGTGGGCAGTTATTTGGTGCCAGCTCACAACTGCAGTGTCTGGAAACCAACACTTCACACAGAGATTCTTCTACCTCCAGGGCTGGGGTTTGTGTTGAAGCCTTAGCGTCGCTGATGTCTCATTGTATTATTGTTATATTTTTGTTTGCCTAAGAATCTTAATACTGAAAAATAGAAAGAAAGGCAAACATTCCATATAATTCCCATATCCACACATATGCATCATGGCACCTCCGACAGTTTCATGTTTTAGACTTATGGATATTTTAAATGTAGCTTTTTAAATAACATTGAATGCTTTCAAAGATTGATTATTCAGCAATATTTCTTCCTTCCCTCTGTGGCTTTAGCCTACCCTGTGGAGTGTGTTGATGAAAAGTCTTGTAATATATTGAGCCTTCACTGAAATTTATTGTCCTTTTTAGATGACACATATAAATATCCTAAATGAAACGTTGGCACCATCATCAACGTACTAAAATATGTCATCATTCCCCTCCAGCCATTTCATATTTTACGTGTGTTTGATGTTAATGTGAATGTTATATTTGAGCTTAATAAATATATGGTAAGAAGAAAAGTAAATGTCAATAGGCTTCTTGAACCCTTTCATTAAATGGTTGTGTTGCATGGAAATATATCATAAACAGAAAAGCCATTGTAAATCTTATTTATCAGCATTATATAGTTCCACATTTTTAAATGATTGATATTTGTATAAATGTATATTTCCGTACAGACCAAAGTTATAATGCAAATTTTTCAAAAACGTGTTACAAGAACAGCAGTTTTATGTTGGTGGTTTCATGAATGTGGTTATTACTAATCATAGCCATGCTGTTAACGGTTATTAACATGGTGTAACTCTTTCATTTGGCTTCTTTCTCTGAACGATACTGTCCAGCCATTGGCGATATGATTTTTTGCTATATGGGACACACGTCTCATAGGAGGATTATAAAGTGAAGACAAGGGAAAGAGATAGCTGAGGAATGATAGTATTTCTACAACCAATGTCGGGTATCTAATTATTCAGAGAATTAAAATGGAATCTGATTGAAGTCTGCAGGGCTTCCCCTAGGCCAGCTGCTTAGTTAACCCAGCAGATCCAATTACCACAACTCCGTAGATCTGGCATCAGCTCATTCAGGGACTGTAACTTGGCAGCCCCCAGTTAATCCTGTAATGTTGAACCCAAGAACACATGCGGAAAATGAAATGAGATAGTCTTTCCGAAAGACTTCCCCAAAGGGCCCTGTGCCCTCCAGGTTCCCTGGAGACACACAGGCAAGCGTTCCAGCCAAGCTTTCTCCCACCAGCATGCTTTTAGAGACCGAAATAATCTGTGACCTTGTGTAAATCACAGTGATAATGGCCATTTTCTCCAACTATCTGCTTCTCTTTTCCTCTGGGCACCTGACTCCCACTGACTTTAATTGGACTTCTGTGTGGTCACCCCAGGAGAAATGCCCCCCAGGAATGCAACAGGCTTATAGATAAAACTTCAAAGTGTCACTGCTTAATATCCATGCGATGACATGAATCGAATAAGACACTATTAATGTCATTATTACTTCACTGAACTAGACATCCCTTTTAAAGTACGAATGTTATTAAAACTTTCCTGAGAATGTTTTTTGCACATTTGATACTTAAATATTCAATTAGTATAAAAAGTTTCTGGAAAGAATCACCAGTGTTCTGCGTCACGAAGCAGAAAGATAAAACATAACAGAAGCAAAGAAAGAAAAAAACAGCACAGCACTCGCATATCCACCTACACCAACACCTAGCAAGCCCTGTCTTTCCCTAATAAGATGAGGCCTAGTAGAACCTCCTTGTCTTTATGCATGCTGGGACTTCATGCCTAGTTTAAGTTCATGAAACAAAAATATTATCGAATCAGAATCCAATTAAAATATTTCTCTGTGTTTGCTGTTGAGAACCTCTTTCTAAAGTGCTTCATTTTCTTTGTATCTTTATGAGAGCTTATTATCGTCAGATTTTTGTTGTTCTTGTTTGTTTGTTTTTTAAGATTTTATTGGGAAATCGGGGAAGGGGGGCAGACAAGTTTCTGTCCTTTTGTTCTTCAGTCTAGTTGTGGAGGACGTCGCTTCACTGGCCCATGTTGGTATTTATCATTGCACTCCTCCTGGGTGAGGCAGATCGGTCGCCGGCCTCTGGACAGCTGCTCACAGTGGCTCATGGCAGCCCACTGCAGCAGGGGCTGCAGCCTACGCCATCGCCGGTGACTCACAGGCAGCCCACCTCCAGGTCGAGCTGTTGTTCACCATCTTAGCTGTAGAGGGCGCAGTGTCACTGGCCCTCATGTGGGATCCGAACCAGAGCCCTGCTGCTCAGAGCTGGCGTCCCAAGCCAACTCTTAACCAATGCACCACTCTGCTGGCCCAAAAAATGTAAATTTTATTGTATAAAAACTTTATTATATATAATATTTATATATCTTTATACATTTTTATATCATATAAAACATCTTTTAATATATTTTTAATTATGTGGAACATACTACATGGCTTTCATTAAATACTTTAAGCAAAAATAAAGATGTTTCAGTGCAGTTTAACAGATTTTTTCTATTCTATTAGGTATTTCACATCTTTAAGGTAGGAGCCATGCTTTATTATAATAGTAAATATTTATAAACTATCTCAGGATTTACAGTACATTTTCACATACATTATCTATTTAAATCTATCTATATGAAGCAGTCATCATAGGTTAAAATGGTAAATCTCAAAGCGGTTAAGTGATTTACAAGATTACACCTCTGGAAAACAAAATAAGTAGGACTTGAATCATTTTTTAGGATACCAAAATCACATGCTTTTTTCCACAATATGAATTGGAAGTTTTATAATAAAATTATCAACTCTATCACAATAATAACTTCAGCTTCTAGAGTATGTCATTTCATAGGATCTGTAACAAAAGTGCTTCTAGGTACAACTGTACAAAGTATTGCACATAGTAGGTGTGAAAAAAAAGTTTGATTATTAAATGAATGACAAATTCAGAGCAGTATATATTGGAATATCTTACTAAATAAGGCACTATCTTTTAAAGCCATTCTGGTTTACACATATGTTTTTGTGCTTAAGTAAAGGAACTAAGAATATTAGCTATGGGAATTGCAGTTATAATCATGTGAATGACATTATCATAATAAGAATAAAATGTAAAAGTAGGCTCAGATAATAGGCTGCAATTTCTGAATGTCAACATAGCATAAGAAATATTCTAATTTGTGAAGTTAACATTATCATACAGTGTTGAAAATTCCATATATTTCTGAAAACTCTTAACTTAGAAATATATAATAGTCAATTGTAAAAGCAATTTCTATTGCCACAGGTATGTATGATTTGATCAAAGTAATAGATATTTATATCTTTATCTATATAGTGTTTCATTTCAATTGTCTATGAGGGGTTTTAGGAAAATAAATGGCTCATGCTGCTTCAGAATATGGGGAAATCCTTTCAACACATTAGACGCCAAAGTCCTTTTAAAGGCCAGTCACACTTGGAAGACTGACAAATAAGGATTACAATAACTTTGTTCAAAAACGGATTTTAAACATACTTCTTATTTTATATTATATACACACAGCACACTACAAAATAATTAACTGCTTAAGAATGCTTTATAGGAAAATCCAAACTACTTTAACCGTGAGTGAAACAAAAATAAGTGCTCCCCACTCTCAAAAATAGAGAACGTTTGCATGGGATATTCATTTTTAAGTATATAAATTCAAGGAATATTTAAAATGAAATAATTATTTTATCATAATGCTATTAGTTTGACATCGTATAATTATTAGCTATTTTGGGGGCATATTATTAAGAAAAGCATAAGTAATCTAGGCTTATTTCCTCATACTATCTCACTAAAAAGCATCTCAAAATGAACTTTGGTGAAAGTACATATGTTTTTAAAGTGAGATATATATTTAAAAATTATGAGTAACTAACTCATATTCTAGCTCTTAAAAAACTGAATGAAATCTTCATTGGGACACAGCCTACCCTGTTTGAGAATTTAGGGTAATAGTTAAAGGCTAGGACAAGAATTTCAGAATAATATATATATATATATATATATATATATATATATGCACATATATGTAATATATGTTATACATAACATATATATGAGTATCTATGTAATATATGTAATATAATATACCATATATTGTATTATATATTATATATTATATTATATATTACATATATAAATGATTTAAAAATAAATTTTCAAACCTCTAGAAAAGATCATAGCAGGAAATTGCTATATTGAATTTCTAGAATACTTAATGTTAGTTTAAAATATATCAAAGCAAAGCAATCATTAGCATAGATTTTATTTCTGGACAAGATGACAGCATCCAGTTTCACCTTTACTGAATTAAATATTCCCTGTGGGCAGAAAATGTTTGTTTCCCCACAGAGACAACAATGTGCGTATCACCATTGTTCACTTAATAATTTCGTGATGGCTTTAGGTTCTGTTCACTGGTAAGTGCCCATTGCTGTCAGAAGCCAGGGCCTATCTTTGGAAGTTAATTAAGAACACTTTTACTTAACAGCAAAGCTTTCTACAGAAAATTTTAGTGTGTCTAATAGTTGTCCCTTCTCCTAATATGTCTTAGAATGAAAACAACTTTTGTTGGTAATTCTTCTAAATCCTCATAGTTGTGTTCGCTGGCTGGGATTTTGGTCCTGTCTAAATGTATGGGCTGGGATCAGACTCTGGTTGACAGTTGTTAACAGTATCTGGACCATGCTAGAAAAGGAACTATTATGTTTTGCTAGTTTGTTTTTCTCCTATGAAGCTGTTCTGCCTCTCTGTAAACTTTGTGTGTGTCTGACAGCCTTTAATCTCTCCTTGTGCCTACTGCAATGATTTGCATTCAGGAGGGCATTTGTTATGTTGTTAAATGACTCAGGAAATTGATTTAGTAAAGCAGATATAAGTTCAGAAGTAGGTCCAGGCCTCATAACTAACAGAAGAGACTGAACAGAACTGTAGCCCTGGGCGCCTTGCTATAACCGGCTGCCTATGAGCTGGCCACGTAATCAAGGGCATGCTAAAATAGGGCTTTGTGTACCATGGCCAACTATCTTAACAGTTATTTGTATAAAGCCATGAACTTAGGAGACACTCAGCAAGTTCCATTTTCCTCTCTTTTAGGAAGAATTGGAAGCCCTCACGTTTAGTGAGGTGAGAAAATACAGTCTTGTAAGCACCCACCACCAGGTTATAGCCTTATCTTTTGTGCAGATCTGGACCAGGAAGCCACTTTACTTCAGAAGGATGAAAATGTAGCACTAGGAAATTAAACAGATCTGCTGGAATTGTTTTGCAATACAGACCTTTCCCTGTGACAATCTGACCCAAGATATTTTCCTGCAATCGTATGCAACACATTGAACCCAGCCCATAATTTACTCTCTGAATGAGCAATGAAAAGAAACGTGAAAAGCGTTTACCCCCACAACAGCCACGCTGTGGCTGTGGCATCCTTGGTCCCTGTGGCCTGACGCCTACCTGGTTCCTCTTCTCCCACCACGATAGCTCCTATTTTCCCATCTCCTAGAAGCTCAGATTTGTTTCACTCTAAGAAGTAATCATTCCCAATGACATCTTTTAAAAAAGTCATTTCTCTATTGGTGATTTTGTTGATTATGGTACTTAAAATTGGATATCTGTCCTTCCATTTTTTTATTGTGGCTTTTTTCTATCTCAACTCTCATGTTTTTTTCTATCTTAACTCTCATGTTTTATATGTAGTCAGATCTCTCTCTCATCAACCTTCTCCCTGATTTCTGTTCCCCACCAACATGCAGTGAAAGACCTTTCCCAGTCCAAGATTATATAAATAGCCACGTAGCTTCCATTTGGTGGGGGAGGGGGAGCTAGAGCTCAGTTTCCAAATGAAGAAGCTACTTAAAGCAAAATACATGAGAATTTACAAATATCCTATCAGTGGAGGAAAGAATTAAATAATTTTGCTTTCATCTCAGCAAAAGAATCAATACTAAGTTAGTGTAAATCATATTCCTTGTGAGAGACAACAATAAGAAAAGTGCATTTTCTGTAAACAAAAATACAAGCTGCACTTTGGTTTTTGAACCTTCCCTCTTGATTTTATTTTCTCAACTGTATTTGATCTTATGAAAAGGCTACTCAAAGGGCCTTTTTTTTTTTTCTTAAACTTTTAGGTCTATTCCTCTGATACACAGAGTTTTAAGTAACAGCCTAAATAGCAAAGTGTTCACTGAAAGTGATGTTAGGTTGAGAGTATTTATTTCATCTGAAGCATCATGAGGTAATAATCTCTACACTACTAGATCTTGAACTTGACTTCCAGTATGATTTAAGTTTTTTTCTGCTTTTAGCTCTTCCCTTGTGCACAGTGACTCTCCCCACTGATGGAACATATCTGAATTCAAAGGCCTGTGATTATAATTTGCCTTAAGTTAAACATCATACCAACCTTTGAGGCATAGTGTTTGCTCTCACTGTGCCAGCCCTGGCTGCCTGACTGCTCTGAGGGCCCTTGAACCCTGCTTTCTGTGGCTGGCTAGAGGTGTGAGGATTGCAACTGCAAAGAATGAAATCACAACTGCCATGCTTTTAGGGAAGGTGGAGGGTATACCCATGGACAGTTCCTGTTTATACTACCATTCCATAACAACCCATGAATCACAGGCCACCATTTTTATTTCATGGCTGATAAAACTGTTTGTTGTCCATGTATTCTGCTCTCACCTTCTCCTCTCCTTTTACAAACACATTTATGTTTTGTTAGGAAAGTAATCTAAGTACTTTATTATCATATTGAAAACCAGGCTCTTTTCATTTCTAGTCAAGTTAAGAAGGCAACAATTTGTTGACAGACTTGGGTGTGGGAGAAAAAATTTATTTTCGTTTACATGAATGGTTTAGTATCCATTCCTAATTGCTGTTCAGTACAATACTGTTAATGTACTTGATTGCATATTTGTCAGTTTAACTTTGTTATAAATTATCATTAGGTTTAACATTTAAACTCTGTATGTGTATACTATGTGGTATTTATAGTCTTATGTTCACTTAACATGGAAATATACTCACAAATTTTAATAAATTTAGTGGCAACATTGGCCAGAACATATAGATTTTATGCCCACATATATGGTATATGGGTAGAACGTAGGTATTTACACAGATATGGATATGGTCCTTTCACATGTATGTATAGGTCATATAAGAATCTTGCCTTGCTTATGCCGACGTGTCCGAGTTCATTTAACGTTCAGTTGTAATATTAGCAATGGCAGTTAGTTGCTTTTTATTTTTTTTTATTGCATGATCAACTGGATGAATAATTTCATACTTCTAACAAAGGAAATGATTTTTAGAAACTCATTTTCTTTCTTCCAGAACACTTATTTTGTTCTCTAGTATTTTGTCCCCATAGACAGAGACATGAAAGCTTAATGGCACATAGCAGCAGAGGCCCGATAAATATTTATGATTAAAAGAATGAATAAATAAATGTAACAATAATCACAGATTGGGATAAATAAGTTTGTATAGTGCAGATAAAAAATTTTTTAAAAAGACAGAGAGGAATTTAAAAGCTAAAGAGAAATGGGGTCTCAGCTATAGGGTGTCAGGGACATGGAAGTGAAAACTAAATGCAAAGTAGCAAGTGGAAGAAAAAGACAATACAATACAGGAATATATGTTAATAGAAGAACATCAAAAAGAGACGAGCATGAAGCAGATAGATGAGAGGGTACAAGGAAGAGCAAAGTCGTTTCGAGATGGAGGGAAGGATGAGACTGGTGGATAGGCCCAGCAGGGCAGGTGAGGGAGCACAAGCAGAGAAAAATTGAGATGTAGCAAAAATGAAAAGGGTGCCACAGTGGAAGAGGAAAGTAGCTGGGCTATTATGTTATGCCTGTGCATCCTGTATGTATTAATGAACTTTGGTTGATTTTTAATTTGAAATTTGATATTGTCCTTAAGTTTTTCAAAATAACAAAAAAAATCTATGTAGATTAGAAGACCTGAAACCCCTGAAGAATTAAACTCCATGAACTCTTTATGTACAGTCTGCTACAGCAACTCCAAACCATAACTCCATGTATTCCAACTGGAATGACATTTCTTATGAGTCACTACTGTGTTTCTTATAAAACTTGAATCGTTATAATACTACAAAGTCACTGTAAGTTGTATTTTCTCAGAAGTGAATTTTTATTAGAAGATGATATTTATGTAATTAAAAATTAATAACCCATCTAATCACATTAATAAAATTTTTGCTTAGCAAACTGAATTACAAAAACAAGTAGACTCATTGACACCGGAAGAAAAGATCTTAAAGATAGACTAACCCCTCATTTAAATGTTGAGGGAAGTGAGCCTACAGGTGTTAAAGGAGTTTCCCATGGACAATTAGTGGCAGACTTAGGGACTAGAAGTCAAAATAAGACTTCCTTTCTCAGTTATAATCAAGATATGTAGTCATGTGATTTTATCGTTAGTTTTAACATTGAAACTCTGTGTGTAGGTCTATGTTATTCGTGTGAGTCTATGTTATTATTGAAGAAATGCATCATTACCAACACATTAAAACTGGTAGGATTTAAAGAAACCTTATGGAATTTTTTGTAATATGGAGATAGTAAAAACTTGAAATTCATTACAAAGAAGACAAAGATATCCTGAGAGAGAGAGACAGAGAAAGAGAGAATGAGAGAGAGAACTAACTTTTCTCCAAAGGTCAAACGTATTGCATTGAGAAATAAAAGAAAGCAATCACTACTAGACTTTGAATTAAGTTTCATGTTTACAAGTTCATAAAAATTAAATAAAGGCAAATGGATCACCAGAACTCCACCTGACTAAGGTTTCATATATTGAGTGTGAATTTTAGAAAGAGTAATGAAGATCACCAGAATTTTTGCATTCATAAATATTTTGTAAAATTTCTTTGTCTATAGAAATTATTCAAGATTCCTTGTACTGGTGATATTATGGTCTAGTTCACCTTGCCATGTAATACTGATATGGGGGTAAAGGGGTACGACAGCACATTTCATAGTGGATCTGGCTTCTTGGTCATTTTGATGTTCACTCAACTAGACATTTTGACTTAATTGTGTTAACATGAATTATCAATGTGGGTAAGAATTCAGAATCCACAGTTGATTCAGATATTTCATAAAGCTGTTATCTATAGGTCTATCAAATACAGTAATACAAAATAAAGATAATTCTGTTACTTTGGTATACCTCGATAGGCTTTGTATGGTGCTTTCATATTCATTATCAATTTTTATAACAAAACTGTATAAGTAGGATAAATCTCAGGTTTGAAAATGAAGTTACACATAGGTGAAGTGATTTGCCTAAATTTGTATGGTGAGTTTCTTTTGAAGTTGTCATTAGAATCCAGTTCACCCAATTCTTAGCTTAGATCTTCTAGTATCTAGGAGAAACTAAACCCCAAGAAAACAGGAAGCTTTGTCTAACTTGTTTCCTGCTATATTGTCCCCAGACTGCTGGGCACATAGTAGGTATTCAAAAAGTTCAGGTTGAATTAATGAGTGATAAATCTACATCATTCTGCTTCACACTGGTATCCCATTTCTTTTTTCTAAATGTTAAATTTGAATTCATAAATCATTTTAAGACAATCAATTATTCAGTCACCTTTTCCTTCTTTTTAAAATAAGTATCTTACTTTAAGTCTTCCTAAAATCAAGACATTTGGTTCCCATGAATACCGGGCACATTTCTGGCATTACCAATATACCAATGACTCTTCCTATTTTTGGTGAAAATATGTTTCAATCCCATTTATCAACACTATTGGAAATCTGTTAATTTTAGTGGAAAGGAAATTACTTCTCTACCGCCCTCCTAATTATCCAAACACCCTTCTTTTGCTGATAGTGTAGTTTAATGGGACATGGATCAGAGCAGGAAACAGAACTCAAAGAGTAGAGAGACAATGTGTATTTGTTTCTGCTCTTGATGCCCTCATGCCTCTTGAATCAGCTGTGCATAATCCTTAGTGATTAAAAAAACAGGAACAAAACAAAACAAAACAGTGGAGAGACCCATTATTAACTTGTAGTGTAGAGATTGTCATAGTGGAGATGATTAATCAGAAGCCCAGATTCCCTTGTGTTGTCCAGGAGACTGGACCTTGAGAACTATGAAGACATTTCTGAAGATGATTTAACTGGATTACATTTGGGGTAAATGGAAATGAATTATCTCTATGTGGTTCCATGAGATACCTCTTAAAGTTGGTGTCTGGAAGGTTCACCACCTTCAAAAACATTGTTCATTGTTCATTTCTGCTAGAGTGAAGAAGCTAGGCGTGGGCTGAGTTTGGAGAGAGGAAGAAACTGAGATATCATTCCACAAAAGGAAAACAATTTTTAAGTAGTCCAAAACCTGTGTAATTTCCTCATCTTGTTATTCTAATTTCTACACACACACCCCCTCGTCTTCTTTCTCTTGGTGATTACCAGGAAATCATTTGGTATGTAGAGGATGTATTTTTGATGTAAACAAGAACAGAGATGGGTCTCTACAGTCCTTTTTCATGGATAAGAATCCCCAGGGACAGCGGAATAGTTGAGGCTCAATAAAGGAAACATTCCAGCCCAAATCCCAGTGACTTTGCAGGTCTTGGATAAAGGGCCACTGATTGGTCTAAATGGGGCCTGAGAGAGGCCTTCATTAGTTCATTTGTCTCCTAGCAGGCAGTCTCTCCCCTTTCATCCAGAGCTGGAGTTTAGTATCAGAGAAATCTTAAAACATAAATCCTGCCTTTGCAACTAATTAGCTAAGTGACCTAGAATGAGCTGTCATGATAGGTGCTAATAAGCTCATCTAAACAAAGAATAGTATGTACATTGTAGATTTAATATGAGTTTTAAAAGATATTGCTCAGCATGCATTGATTCATAAAGCAAGCAATAGTTACACAGTTATCGTGTAGCATGTGTTATGCTAAATATTGAGAATACACAAAAACTCAAGTTCCTGAGTTCAAGGTCGCACAGTCCAGGAGGGTTGCTGAGAGGTCAATAGATAAACACAGTGTACATTGAGAAGGGGCGGGATTTAAATGAAGCACTGTGGGGACATGGAAGAGAGAGTCGTTAACAAGTAGTGGACTTTAATAGATTTGTTTTTGTGTGTAGTCTGTCCACACAACTTTAATTCATGGCTAAGACGTACTTAGGCCATTTCCAATTCTGAGTTATTTTTATAGTGCTTCTTACAGTTAGTGATCAACAAATGATATCATTAGCGATTATTTTAATGCACTTTCCATAACGTTGTATTGTTTTATTACATGGTAGGCAGGAATCTCTCCTGTGGTTCTTCAGCGAGTTTTAATAACAACTTGTGCTTGATTGTTTCTTCAAATTCTAGGATGACTCCAAGAATACAGGATATTTGATATTCTCAAGGAGAGAAAACAAACATATTTTTACAGAATGCCAAATATCATATTCATTAATTAAGCAGGTATTTGACTGGTGATATAGTACTTTTAACATGAGACATTCTGTTTGTGAATGTGTGGACTAATACACACTTATATTCATTGCTGGTTGGCATGTTAAATGGCACAATTTATATGGAGAGTGATTTGAAAAGATCACTCATAATTTATAATTCAGAATCTTTGATTCAGCAATACTAATTCTAGGAATGTATCATGTAGACATATTAGACATTTGTGAAGTAACACTTGTTTAAGAATATTTAATTGTAGTGATTACAGTAGCAAAAGATTAGGAACCACATAAATATTCAACACAGTAGGGAGCTGGGTTATTATTAGATAAGATTCAGATATTGTATATAATGTATATTCAAGCAGTTATATACAATGGAATACTTTGCAATGGTCAAAATGGATGAGACAGCAAAATATGTACTGATATATTATCAAGCAAATTAGTATAGAGCACAATTGTGTGTGTAGCATAAACTCATTAGTGCAGAAAGATATAGATATATGGATATAAATATAGATATAGCTTTGGATATGGATACACACACATCCATCCATATAATCTTAAATATGAATAACTATCCTGAAAAGGGTACACAAGAAATAGTCACAGTGGTCATAGAAGGAGATGAAATAGAAATATTCATTTATTATACACTTGTGTTCTCTTTGAACATGATATTATGTGTATCTATTAAAAAATGCACTAAATGGGTTAACAAAAGAAACACCTAAACCACAGAATGTCTCCCAATCATATTTGTAATAATTGTGATGTTGGAAAGTTTTTCTGAATGCTCACAAGTTACACATGTTAATTTATTATTGTATTTATGGAGAGGAAAGTTTGACTTTTTTCTAGAAGGGAAATGTTTTTAAAACTCTTTAAATTACTTTCTCTTTCTGGAAGCCAATAAACTTCAATTACTTTACTCCAAAACAAGCAGCATCAGCTATAAAAAAGGATGAATCCCATATTTGATAGCATAAATGAGGCATAATAATCAAAGAATAAAATCTTTTGAAAAGAAGAGTATGTGAGCTACTGGATCCTGGGGATGCCAGCAGTAATTTACACTCCATTACTTATTCAGGGTTGCATTCCTAATTACTCCTGAGAAGAAAAGATAATTATTACACTGTAGTGATTACTCCTTTCATCATACAAGAGAAACAATGCTGATATAGGCACATCTTAAAGAAGTATAACTCTAGTCTGTTGTAAAATTGTTTACTATATACAATATTTAAAAAGAATATATTAATAGCAAAAGCACATTTCTTAAAGGACATTGAGCTTTCCAGTAAACTCTTATGCTCAAGTATTTCTACAAAAAATGTACATGAACAAAGTCAATTTAATACTGGATACTAGATTGTTCATGACCTACCAACTTTCTCACAGACATTTATTAAAGCACCTTTAATAATGAATGGAGAGAACACTATTGAACTGTATTGTATACTTAAAAACAATTAAGATGATAATTTAATGTTAGTTTTTACCACAATATAAAAAACTAAAAAAACTAACGGAGTGTTGGAAGAAAGAAAAAGTGGAGGAAAAATTTGTCTCTTTACTGTGAATAATTATCTACATCCTAGTTGCAAAAAGCCTACAACACCAGCATTATCATTAGCCTGAAATCATAATTTTGTTTATCTGTATATCTGTGTCTCTATATCTAATCTAATCAATCTAATTATACGGAGCAAGATTAAAGAAAAAAGGTTATGCCTTGATTGCACATACTCAAACCACAAACTTCCCTGGTTTTCCTTCTGTTTAAAATTATATGCATATTAAATTCATGCTTTTGCAGAAATGTTTTCACAAAGGGGGAGGGCTTTTAATATTCTCTCAACTCTTACAGATTACCTATATCATGCATTCCAAACTAAAATTAGTTCCATACTAGCACATATCTATTTTCATGGTTGGGCTGGCTTTCCTGGCCATCAGTTGGGATGTACTTATAAATACAAATTGTATTAGTATTCTAAGTCAAACAGAATTCAGAAGAGGAACATGCAGAAAACACTTAAAGATGTATTCCAGAGACAAATGTGTGTTCATGCTTTTTAGATTATTCACATCATTGTCTCTTCACAGTGCTGTGGACTAGACTTGAGTCATAGGTATTTAACCAAATGAACCAGAGAAAACTATTTTCTTTCATAATTTGTCACTGTAAAGCAAGTGTCTCCATCTGAAATGGTAGAAATGAATCTTCCATTATATTTTTAAATACACAGAGCAGACTGAGATTAAGTATTTAGAATTCATATCCAAGTGTATCGGCAATGTGTTTTAATAAGGTCATGAATAATGAAGTAATTTTATACAATGTGGAAAAGCTTTGAAGTGTAGCATTCAAGTGATATTTATCTATGAGGTGTATCCATTTTATGGTTCTCTTTTCATAAATTTCATTTCCACTTGTGGAGTTGTGTCATACGCAGACTAATTAATCTGCCTTATCCTGTGGCTAGCAGGAATGTTTTTCACTTTTCCTTTTCCTTTCACCTTGTGCAAAATTATTATTCCCCTTAACACCTCATTTATCTCTGTATTCACCCCAGGGAGTCCCTGGTGTAGAACAACTAGGAGGTATACGTAAGGGAACAACAATCTGGCAGCCTCATCATAAAATGTGATATGTTAGCTATTTTCCTTTCCGAGGGACCTATCCAGCTGAGACTGTATGAGCCCTTTGGGCCACACATGCAAATGCAGCAAACTCACATCCCAACAAAACTTTTTGCCAAAAACGCAGCAGGAAATAGCTCTTTAATGGAGCTTGCACAGAAGGGGGGAACCAAAAAACCATTCTGTTTTCTGAGAGCTTGTCATGTAGAAGAATAAACAGCTATAGCCATGTGACAAGAGAAGATATTTTGACTGGAGCAGATATGCATAGAAATGGAGTTCACTTCCATGCATTCTTGCTGCTAATTCTGGGAAGATTGTTCATCTTTAATATAATATATAGAAGCCATTTTTAAAAATATGGGAAGGCTACTGTCAAAAACAGTAAAGAACAATGTGAACATATGTTATTAAAAGCAAATTATTTTGCCCATAACAGATGTGAAAACAGGCACTGATAAACACATATATTAAATTTTCTCTGCAATGATGGTATTGGCCCTCATCTGAGTCTACAGCTAGCTCCTGGTAGGTATGAAGATTGTACTGTTAATTTATGTTCTTTAGGCATGTGGCTGATTTTTAATAATGGATAGATTTATGTAGATTTTTATTACCCAGGTTTCCTCTTGACCAGTAAAACACATTCTTTCAGATTTTTCTAATATTCATGCTTTAAGCTTGTTATGGAAATAAGAGAAGCTAACTGGCCTGGACACTGGCTAACCTAATGCCTAGTCCATGTTTCCACCAGAATTTGATCAATACACCTAATCAACCTCACATGAAGAAATTTGACATGGGTTCTTGATATTGCAGATAAGAGGCAAATTTTGTTCAAGAGGAAAAGGTATCAGTAGTGATAGTTCCAAACAGGTGAGAAATTGAGTCTGCTTTGTTCCTGCTCTATCCCCAACATCTAGACTATGTCCCGTGTTTGTCTTCTTTCATGGTTTAGATGCAGACCACTATGAAGAATGTTCCCCAAACATGAAGCCAGATGATTGATTTCATTGTTTTAATCAAACAAGTTTAATCTGGCAAATACTTATGCTACACATAATGTCTACTGGGGAACATGGGGTTTAGGTATAAATGATAAGCAATGTATCACATATGTGATTGAAATTAGCATTATTTTACATAACCAAAGCAGTTGGTTTTTTTATATTATTCTCCCATCATTTGACCAGTTGGGTCAACCTTGTGTGCTTTTTCCTGCTATTATGTGAAAATTAAGTCATTATGTACATCATGTATATCACACACCATGATATGTTCCACCAACATTCAGACCTAAAAAGAAAAAGGTTCTGATTCTTTACCTCCACACAGCCAGGGTCCTAGCCCCCACACACTAGACTGGTGTTTCCTTTGCTCAGGTATTATAGCCCTCTTACTGCCTTACATTAAAATACTATATCACAAGTCATTAAAATGCTTTAACTAGAGGTGTGCTCCTTACACACGCATTCATTCCACAGTTGTGAAGCACATCACAGGCATTGTGAGATGGAGCTGCAGGAATACAAAGGTGAACAACACTGAACCCTCCCTTCAAACTTAAATGCCAGTAAGAGTGATAAAGTATATACTGGGATTGGAAACTTCCTGACTTTGTATGAAATAATCCTCAACATATGACTAATAGAGTGAGTAATGTCCTTAGTCTGTTCAAGCGGCTATAATAAAAATACAATAAACTAGGTGTCTTATAAACAACAAAATTTTATTTCTCATAGTTCTGGAGGCAGAGAAGTCTAAGATCAGGGCCCCAGCAGATTCTGTGTCTGGTGAGAGCTCCTTCCTTGTTCATAGATGGCCATCATTTCTTTGTGTCGACTCATGGCAGAAGGAGCCAGAGAACTCTCTGGGGCCTCTTTTATAATGGCATTAATCATGAGGGTTCTGCTCTTATGACCAAGTCACCTCCTCCAGACCCCTCTTCCAGGCACCATCACACTGGAAATTAAGTTTCAACATACGAATTATGTGGGGACATAAACATTCAGTATATAGCAGAATTTTTTTTTTTTACCAGGATTGGGGATTTATAAACAGGCAAAGCTTTGGGTGCCTAAAATTTAGAGCTAGAGGGTATACAAGGAAAAGAAGCAAATATGCCACCAATGGAAGGAAGTGGCACAAAGGAGGATCATTCAAACTTGGAAGACGTCACAGTTTGCCTCTAGCTCCACCATGTCTTCATATGTGCAAAGGTATGTAGATGGCAGGTCTTTGGGCTCTACCTCTGGGATGAGTGGATCTGAGCTGCCACATATCCTACAATATTGCAGAGAGGGGCCAGCTCCCTCTTTAAAACTCCTTACTTACCTTTCTGTATTTGCCTTGTGGAAATTAGTTTTCCGTTTAACTATAAATGACTCATTGGATTGACATACAAGGACGGTGGCAAATTTACTTACTATTTTCTCCTTGTGGTATGCAATCAACACTACAAAATCTTAATCAAAGAAAAGTTTCACGATTGCAATTTGAATGTTTGAGGCAACCATGGATTGGCCAGTCTTTTTCTACCATTGTATATACAGAATTTAAATATGTCACATAATTCTAGACACAACTACTCCTTTGAAGGTGTTGCTTTTGATATCATTGCCATGGTTGTTGGGTTAAGGAGACCAGATGGTTGTGGCAATGATATCAAAGATTACTTTTGGATTTTCTAGTTGCTCAGAGATCATTGGGAAAAATGATCACCACCTTCAGAGATTCTGTAGGTTTCATGTGGGTGAAATATTATGGGTGGTCGTGGTTGATATGTTACAAGGAACATAACTTGTTACAGTATTTCCCCCAATGCAGCATATGGGCATGCCATACTGTACCTTAAATTATATTATTCAGATTCTACTAATTTTTTTTGACTTGCTAACTGGTGTCCAAGAGAAAAGCAAGTTTTGATTCTCATCAGTTCTGAACTCTTTGTTCCAATTAAAAGTAGCGACCATTGGGCCGGCCGAGTGGCGCGATGCTTAAGAACTGGCTTGGGATGCCAGAGGGCCCCGGTTCGGATCCCACATATGAGGGTCAGTGACACTGCCCTCCACAGCTAAGATGCTGAACAACAGCTCAACCTGGAGCTGGGCTGCCGTGAGTCGCCGGCGATGGCGTAGGCTGCA
>NW_017731871.1:821691-832233 GCF_001890085.2 Hipposideros armiger
GCCTCACACCACCCCCCACCAAAAAAAAAAAAAAAAATAGCGAAGTTGGAGATGCAACTTGTCTGTTCCCCTTCCCCCAATTCCCCAGCACTGTTCCCTTCCCCGCAATACCCCAATAAAAATCTTAAAAAAAAAAAAAAAGTAGCGACCATTGTACATTCAGTCTTCCGACTAAAATGCATACATTCTTTCTTTTTTAATTTTCAAAGGAGAAACAATGACTGGTCATATGAGGAAAGCTTCCTAATCAAGAAAAATGTCTTTTCCCTAAATTAAACGAAAGTAAATGTGAAAAGGAATCTTGAATTAAGAATGGATCATTTCCTTTCCCTATATATCATGACCCCCTATTCTTTCCAGTTGGTGGGATTTCAATAGAAATAGATGTTAAGGCTTTTTAAGACTTAATTTGCTATAAAAATATAAACCATCCCATTATTATTGATTAGGTTAGGCCTGCCCGCCCACATGTCCTTGAAAAACCATTATATGCAAATGTGAAAACTCCTATCATTATAATGGGAACTGAGGCTTGCCTCCATCCCAGTGTCAATGGTGTTAGTATAATCATTAAAGATTTTTAGGAAAAATATGTTGTGACTCGCTCCACAGTTTCAATCAAGGAATACAGTGCTCTTGGATTTAATTTAATAATATATTTATAACAAATGCATTCATACATATCATATAGCTTTTTTCTTCCCAGCATTTAAAAAAGAATTATTCGATAGTCCTTTTCCTAGAAATAGAGAGGGGTACGAGAAGTGTTAAGTGTCATTTTCTTTAAATCCTATTTAAATGGGAAACTTTCTCAAATGATATTTAGATGAGCTTTAATTTTAATATAGTTTATAAAGGCAAGTGGGCTCAAAATATCTAAACCTAATAATGCTTTTGGGGTGGCAGAGGGCAGAGAGGATTGACTCTGCTAATCCACCAAATGGGTTATCTGCATTGCTCCTAGAAGCTAAAACAAAAACCTTTATTTGTCTAAAACATTTCCATCAAGAAGCAATTTATTCTATTTTTTAGACACAAAATAGTGTAAGGTGTTGTTGGTAATGACACTTATAGTCACAGGCTCTGAGGCTTAGAGTGAGAAATACAGAGCAATAAAAGAAGAAAAGATGACAACAGGCCTACGAGATCACCCAAGCTTTTGGTGAATGGTACTTCAAATCACTACTCAGGATGATACCTGAGAAAATGAAATAATATGATGAAGAGTCCCGTAATGGTGGCCTATTCCATGACTGACTTTAAGCTTCGCTCATCATTCTGACAGTATCTGTAGAGTGTTCATCCTAGTCTTACTGCACAGTGTTTACCATAGAGAGATTGGTAGATACTCCATATGTTTTTTGTAAAAGTTAATTGAAACATCATAGTCTTCTACTAAATACCTTCAAGAATTTAGAATAGTGTCACTTTTCATCAGTAAAAGTCTGGTTATAACAATTACCATTTTGACATGAGAACGTTCTGGTAACTAAGCCATATCTCTATCCCAAAATATCTCCCAAATAAGCAATGCTTCAGTGATCTGATTATATTTCTTTACGACACAGTTCTACACAATGGCTTTTTCTATTGCTTGTCCCTATAATGGCCATACTTTGCAAATCTAAATGAATAAAATTTCCATGTTATTTATAACGTCAGGGGAGGCAAACTGAGCTTACATTTCAAAAAGAACTATTCTGTCTTCATTTGTACCTAAATGAAGATAAAATCACCCTTCAACTTCCCTTAACCTTTCTTACTCCAAATAACTCAATCAGGTAAACAAAATGTGCTTATGCACCAAATAATTCACTACAACAAAAGAAATAGATAAACAGACAGAAAAGCAGAAGGTAAGAGTACTATAAAGATCAGGACCTGATTTTGCTGTCTAACATATCCATCCATTTTCTTCAATGGACCCCAAAGACTTCTCACTTGCCCTGACTGCCAACACATTGACTGATTTCATCTGAATGCTTTCAGGCTAGAAAAAAGTTTTAACAGGTGGCCCAACTTTCTTTGTTTATAATGGGGACTAACCAGGTTTATAGCTAGAACTGTTTTACTGAAAACCAGGCATCTTTTGAAGTTCTCCAAACCTCAGACTGTGAAAGAGCAGGTTTCTGCAGCTATTGAATGGATATGTAATCTGACTTAGAAGGATAAATTGTGACATGTGATGGCACATGATATGTTGCAAATAAATTAATTCCTTCCTCTCCTAATTCCTTGGAGCACTTTCTAAGTACTTGGCTTAGAGAAATAATCACATATTACTTTTCTTACTACTGGAATCCACTTTCAGTCTACATATATTAGCCATCTTAACAAAAAGGAAAGTGTACAAATGAGAGCAGTTTATGATCAAATTTCACCAAAAATAAAAAGAGCAAAATGACAATGTGATTTTTCATAAAATTATTTTATGCTATCCCTACTTGCTTGATCTTTAAATGTGTTTTTAATGAAATAATGGAACAATTAAAAAGATGATAATCCCATGACAGTCTTCCAATTTTATGATGATTTTGCTAACCTATGATAAATATAACTTTAAGAACAACTGTAATTTTTTTAACTTTCACTTTTTAAATTTACAAAATTTTTAAATTATAAGAGTAAAACAGCTAAATATAATAAAAATATAATATATAAAGAAATATTTTAAATTCATCCCCTTCATTCTCCAGGTTCATTTCCCTGAGTTAACCAATACTAACCTATCTATATTTATATTTCCTCACTTATCTCTATGTTCATGAAAATGTTTACATACATACATATGATTATAAGTATATGCTTAGGGGCCGGCCGAGTGGCTCAGTTGGTTAAGAGCTCACTCAAGAGTGCGAGCTCTGAGCAACTAGCTGTTTGACCCCCGGCCCGAGCTGAGCTGCCAACAGGCGGCAGGACGGCTCAGCTAAAAAAAAAAAGTTGCAATAAATATATGCTTATTTCTCTGTAACATGACATGTGTTTCTCAATTCTACCTCGTGGATAAAATTCCAAACTAATGTGGTTATGAAAGAGGTTGTGCTGAAAGCACAAACTTTCAACATCCCTTAACCTTCCCTATGCAGCCTCTTCCCTGTCTTTTAAAAGTCAAGATTAGTTTCCTTGCCATTATCTGTTACAATTAAAACGTCCAGAGTACTTTGCAGCATTAGTGCTCAGTGATCCAATTACAGATCTAGAGTATTTGCATAAGAGGTCTAGGCCTGTGAGTCAATGTCTCCATGACCTTTGATGACCTAGTGCGCTTTCAATTCTAAACCTCTTTCTAATATAGGCACCTGCATCTAAGCATACACATGGGCATGCACACACTTTGGACCCTAGGTAGATAATTTTAGGTGATTTCTATCGTTGCATTAGTGTTTTTAGTTTTTTGTTGGTTGGTTGGTTGGTTGGTTGGTTAGTTGGTTTATTCAACTTTCTTTCTATAGTGAATGTCTTTGCTTTAAAAATAACTACTTTTGCTTCTCTGGCATATCAACCTATTTATTCTCCCACCTTGATCAAAATACTGTATCAACCACCCACCGACAGCTTTAAATAGAGTCATTATACATGCACTTTAATCTTCACAAGACTGATCCAAATTTGTATCTTTGTATTTTGAATTTAATATACATCAATACTCATGGTAGGATTTCTATAATAACTTATTAAATAGAAGGAATGGAAGGAAAGAAGGAAGGGAGGGAAAGAGGAAAGAGGGGAAGAAGGAAAATGAGAGAAAAAAGATATAATCTGCAAGAAATGCATATTTAGCATCCACATTTACAAATTAGTGACTAATTAACACTGTCCAAGAATAGAGCTGCCCATATTTTGAAAGTGTTTCTTGTCCTTGTAGATTTTCAAATAGAAATGCAATCACCATGTGCTAAGGACATTAGTGAGAAAACAGAACTTCTGAACCCCTGGTTTTCTTCTAGCCCTAAAGCTTTGATTCCAAGTTTCAGCTATGACTTCCGTGCTATCACATTAGTGATCCAGTGATTATTCTAAGGCAGGAACTCTGTGGGAGAGATATTTGGAGGCAGGTAAACTCTGCATGACTTTCAAACCAAGTAGTACAGAATGTTTACCAATTCAGCATCTTACGGTCATAGGGCTCATCCCATGAAAACATATGAGCATTACTGGCATTGTAGTTCTTGGGTTTCCCAAGACAGATATGGAGAGGAAACCCCAGAAAATTTCCAGGCAAATTTTATTAAGCTTATGCTAGAGCACAAGGGGGCCAGCAAAGGATTGGAGATCCTCTGAACTGACTCAAGGGCTGGTCTGCTTGGCTGCTGTTATAAGCGGGGACAAAGCAGACTTGCACATAAAAGTGAGCTTTTTGAAAACGGACTTTTTGAAAGTGGCGGGCTTTTTGAAAAAGGTGGGCTTCTCTTTTTAGCTGCGGCATCGCCTGGTAACTCTGTTTGGTCCTGTACTGTGAAGGCAAGATGGAGGACTGCTCATTACCATCACCCAGAAAGGACACATAGGGGTCAAACCTTGATCATCTTCCAATGCGGTTAGTGGTTTTGACATGTGCAAGGGAGTAAGCCATTAGAATGGAAATAATAATCAGCTACTTCTGCATTTTTGTGTTGGGAGTGAGAGGGTGGTAGCTGACATTTTTGTGGTCAGTTTATCTTGTGTTCCTCCTGATTATCCCGCAGCCCCAGGCCCAAGTCCCTATGCTGTCTCCTGAGGATTATCTATCATCAGAGATATTGAATATATTAAATTAAAATGTGTTTTGGATTATTGCTTTCTGTTTTACAAGATCTATGAAGCCATGTTTCAATTAGCCAGATTTTAAAACCCAGGGACCCAAATTGCTGATAATCTTTCCAAAAAAGTTGAGTTTTGTGTGGATAGCAGTGGCACTCCAGTTCATAAACCTGATTACTTTTTGCCACTTAGGTTATAGTGCAAACAAGTGGCTATTTAAGGGGCTGGCAGAATTAGGTAAAATAACCTCTGTATATCATCATCATAATGAAGCAAACTGTTGAGTAGTTGCTAAAATAATCTGATTTTATGAGTTGGTTGGTTGCGGAGTTGATAATTATTTGTATCTTTCAGTGGTTCTAAACTTTAAAAACACACCAGATATTTAAGTTGAATGTGACACATCTACCTCTCTCTTAAGCAAGACCCAAGTTCAGTTTGTTTCACATATACAACTTTACTTGATGTATCAATGCACTTTTCATTATCTTAATTGAGTTAAATCCTCATTAACTAGTTTTATTTTACTGAGTTGAAGGCCTGTATAGCACAAAAATAGGTTCAAGTCTTTTATTGTCTTCTAAATATAGTCAACAGCTTTTATTCCTTCAGGGTATGGAGGAAAGGTGTTGTGTATGCCTGTGGACTTGTTAGCAATAAAACCAATGTAAATTAGTTAAGGAGGAAAGAAGGACAATTGGGGGGGTGGGAGGTTGTGCTGCTTTTACTGATCTAAAAGAAATCACTAGAGTCATTTACTTTCCATTCTCTTTAAGATAATTGACTGATACAACACATCTCTGGTTCTTCAAACAATGCTGCAATGATCAAACTAGATTGGATGTTTCTGTGGTTGTGTCTTTTATTTCACAAGCATAATTATTCAAATAACAAATGGGAAAATCATCCCTAACCATGCACATCCAATCAAGTATAAATCTGCAATTACTCCATTAATAATTTCAGATAGCATTTTATACATGGTGCGTATTTTTGCAAATAACTGAAAATACTATTAAGTTCTTGATTAGGCAAATAAAATTTGGTATCAACTGAGAATGATATTGGAGAGGAGGATAGAGTTATTAAGAAAACTATTATTGGGGACAAGTCTCAGAAATTTGAAAGGATTTAGTTTTAAAAGGTCAAGCAGGTTTGTCAATTATACACATGTTGAGTGCATAATGTCAATTCAGCAATATATCATGAAATATTTTTCACGTTGGATCAATCTGGTAAATGGTGAGACATAATTCTAAGTATGCCAGTTTAGGGGGTGGAGAGGGACATTTAAAATATAAAGAGCATTGTGATCCATGGCATTGAAAATTGGGAATTAACAGAAAGACCATGATCAGCAAGGAGAAAAAGTGAATCCCTACCACATAGGACTGAGAAATGTAGTTCGTTAGTTTTGAATACCTACTATGTGTTAGGTACTCTACTACTTTCTAAAAATACTAAGGTACCAAATTCAGTTATTTTGCTTAAACAATGTACAGTCCAGTGCATACTAGAATCATGCAATCCCATTAAAACAGGGCCACAAAATGTAATGCCTGAGGTCACATTTAAGAACTTCAGATTGGAGTTTACCTCCCTATTTACTCAAGGATAATTAGCATATAGGCAAGTGAGAGTGTCCCCATTTCCTTGTTCATTGTTCAGTTGTGAGATTTGTGTAAACTCTTGCAGCAACATTCCAAGTGCCCAACATCTGGACCCAACCCAAAGTTTGCTAGACTAAGTCAGCACAGTTAGCCTAACTCCTAACCACTAGGTATCTTCACTGCTTCCAAAGCCAACTCTATCAAAGGATAATACTTCAACCTTTCTCTTTTGATTTATCGCAAATTTGTAGTTCTCTAGGTAATTCAAGAGGGCAATTTTTTTTTTTTAAGCTGAGCCATCTTGCCACCTGTTGGCAGCTCAGCAGCAGCTCAACTCGACCTGGGAATCGAACTGGCGGCCCTGATGCTCAAAGGTCGCACTCTTGAGTGAGCTCTTAACCAACTAGAGCCACTCGGCCGGCCCTCAAGGGGGCAAAAATAATACTTAAGATGTTTACAGTAAAGTATTATAGGGCCAAATTTGTTCAATAAGTCTCAGTTTTTTAAAATTCATTCTTTTTAGCTTTTACACAGAGGGAGAAACAACTGAGGAAAGAGTGGGAGGAAAGGGGAAAAGAAACAGAAAAAAATAGAGAAAGAAAAAGAAGACTGTGTAAGTGCCACAAAATGCTTCATAAGAAGAAAATATATCACAAGCTGAACTTCAATCATCCATCTACTACTTGTGTATAGACTAGCAGACTAATTATAAGCTTAATCTCTTTTTCCCCTTGTAGAATGAGACTCTTCACATAGCAAGAAATATAGGCTTTGATTTCTCATTCTAAATTNCCAAGAGTAGAATTTCATATAAAGTACAAATAAATCTCTTGAGTTTCACCCATGTCTTTCTCCAAGATCACCAAAATTATCATGCAAACAGGAATAAAAAGATTATAATTATTTAGCTTTTGAAATAACCCTATGAATTTTTTGAATCTGCTAGCATATTATCACCAATGGATTTACATAAATTCATAAAACTTGAAGATAAAATGATGGATATAGTGAAATGTTTTTTTTTCCACCATGGGCTGACTCAGTGCTCTGGCTATAAGGAAACAGAAGCTATTTAAATACATATCTCACTTACCAGGTTTCTCCATGGGTAGGCAATGCAAAGAGATACCCCACTGGAAGTCTGTCTAGGATTGCCATCTCCAACTAGAAAAAAACAAGAAAAATTTTAATGATTTTCCATACTCTGAGATGCTCTAGTTGTAGAATATAGAAATAGCAACTGCCAGAGGCAGTCTTTTTTCTGGTGGCTTCCATGAATTTTGAAATCTCCTGCACAGATAAGTAGCTGGAAGAAAACTTTCAGAACTTATCTGGTCCTAAAGCTCCCGCAAACCATCCTTTTTCCATAGTAACCAGTCTAGTATATATGGACACATGGAATAACAGCAACAAAGGTGAAGGTAAAAGTTCACATCCACCCCTGATGAAACCTGTTTTCAAAAGATGAATCTACTGTCTATAAAAATGAAGATATGTTTAAAAATCTGTGAGAGTTTCTGTAGGGCCGTAGTCCTCTCGAGCTTAGAAAATCACGGGTAATATTGCATTTTGACTTAAAAAAAAATTCCAATTTGCTGTGCCATTCAGACTAGTGTATCATTTTTCATACTCATAGAGTTCTCTGGATTTCATTTCCAAGGTCAATGCCGAGAACCAAATATAATTTTTACTTTGTCCCTGGGTGATTCCATATATTGTTATGCTTCTTAAAATACCACTTATAGTCAATGAGTCCCAAGTCTGTCTGCAGATAAAATCTGTTATGGGCTGAACTGTGTCCCTCCAAAATTCATATGCTGAAGTCCTAACCCTCATTACCCCAAAATATGACTATATTTAGAGGTATACACCACCTTTAAAGAGGTTATAAAGTTAAAACACTTGTTCAAACTTAATCCAATACGATTAAGGTGTCCTTAGAGAAGAAAAAGTATACATATAGGCAGATACCAGGGGCACGTGTGCACAGAAGATACAGGGAGAAGTTGGCCATCTGTAAGCTAAGGAAAAAGACCCTAGAAGAAGCCAACTCTTCCAACACCTTGATCTTAGACTCCTAGCCTCAGAACTATGAGAAACAACTTGCACTGTTTAAGTTATGCAGTATGTTACTGTGTTATGGCAACACTAACAAACTAATACAAGAGTCTTCTCTTCAGCTCCGGATCCATAAATATAATAGCATTCTAGTTATCTCAAATGGAATGTTTCATAACTTCCCCAAACCTAACATGTTCAAAATCAAATTAACTTTGCTTCCCTCAAACTCTGCTTCTCTTCTGTTATTCCCATACTAATAATAGACATCTACATCTAACCAGTTGCCCAACCAGAAATCTGGGAATCATCATTGGTCCATTCAATTTCTTCGGCCACCATTCTGTTTGGTTACCAGATAATGTTCATTCTACACATCTCAAACCCATCTTCCATCTCCATAGCACTAGTTCACATTTCAGTGCTTCAGCAGCCTCCTTACTGGTCTCCTGTCATGTCTTGCTCTGCTCTAATCAATCTTCTGCACGGCAGCTAGAGTGAGCTCCCCAAAATGGAAATCGTATTATGTCATTTCCTGGCTATAAATCTTTCAGTGGTTTCTCATAGCATAAAAAATAAAACCCAAGTCTTTACCATGGCATCAAATGCCCTCTGTGACCTGGAACAATGTCCTACATCGTCTGCCTTGCCCAGTCTATAGCCCAGGCGCCCCGACCCACATGAAATGTTCAATGTTTACTACTCTTTCCTCCCTATCTTTGGGCAGCCTTCCCTTCTTTACCGGCCTAACTTTAGTTTCTCTTTCAAAAGTCAACACAGATAACACATGTAAAAAGCCTTACTTAAATGACCTGCCACAGGCTAGCTTAATCTAGGTGCCTCTCTAATGAAAGCCAAAGGCAGTCTATGTATATTAGTCTGGTAATAGACTCTTTACCTATGAATCTAAGACACTAGATGTAAGTCTTTGAAAAGCTTTGTCTTTTATCCTGAGGCTCTCATATGAGTTCAATCAATGGAAGTTGATGGAAGAATAAATTAAGGAATAAAGATATGAGTGCAAGCTTCGACACATTCAATTTTATTAAGAATTTCCTGAGGGAAAGCCATTAATAGACCCAGTTATATTCTATGTGTCTGAGAATTTTCTTAGATAAATATTTTCAGATAAACAACCTGATCCCTCCAGTTATTAAATTTTCCCTATTCCTATTAAAAAATACAACCACATCCTAAAGGTAATTTATTGGTATGTCTTCCTAGCTCTACAGTTTCATGAACTTCTGGCTTCACGACCAGCCACATGTGCCCACAAGACCCAAGACCCTCACATTTAATATCACTGCATTTTAAAGCTTGGTAATTATCTTCTATCTTTCTATCTTTCTAACACTGTGTGATGCAGTGATTCTTCTATGTCAAGATGTAAAGTGGTTGGGAATTGAACAAAATTAACAAATATTTCACATAGGTCATGCTCTAAGAATATCTTTTTTGCCCAAGTGAAAAGCACTGGGAGAAAGAAAAGATGAGAGCATGCCTAAGAACAGAAAGTCTTTATAACAATAGGCTTTTAAAATAATTATCCCTGATTTAAAAATGCCGACGAATATAATTCTAATAATCTTTTTAGAAAGTGTTTCTGACTTTTAAAATGTTTCTTAACATAAAATAATCAAGGTGGCTGGTTGAATAGTAAAATTACATTGTATCAGTTTTAGGGTATTAGTTCAAGCCTAATAAAATTTTAATAGAAATGTGTTTGATAACTTTAACTTACTGCTGAATGAATAGTACTCTGTAGCATTGAATAGTATATGATTTGAGAAAAGATTATGAAGAAGACATATAATGCACTTTTATAAAAGATATTTGCAGGAAACCATTAGATGACACAGAAAATCAATAATGTCCTAGTGCCAATTTCAGCAGCATTAAAATTACAGTGCTCGTTGATATTTATGATGACAGAGCTACCAAACCATTTCATTTTTATCTTTCACTACATTGGCATTTTTCTTTGTTATCTAGGATCAGTTGCAAAATTTGATCAGTTCCTTTTAAAAGTGTGTTTATAGATGATCTCGTTTTTAAGTAGTTCTTCTCAGGGAAGAACTTTTAACAGTCCATCCTTTCTAGTTCAGTGTATAAATGGATTGGTTAAAGCTCTTTC
>NW_017731871.1:834408-841077 GCF_001890085.2 Hipposideros armiger
TCAGAACCTTGACCCAGTTGCACTTGACTTTAAAGCTATACTTATACGGTAACAATACTTTCTAAAACTTTTATATTGCTGTTAAACATTAAGCCCTTTAAAAGTACTAAATGGCGGAGAATGTATACAGACAACATGATTAGGCAGTTACACAGCTTACATAAACAGTGAAGTCTCCATATTTGTATATTTTTCCATCCTGTATATATTATTCCATCTGGTAGCCTACCCTGAGGCTTCATTTTATCACCCTACTTGTCCCGTAAAGTGTCTTGAGATTTTTATTGAAAGAAACAATGAAAATGCTAATTAGTTATATTTTTCATCATAATCTTTTTTTTATACTGAAGATCCCTCTCCCTTTTCTGTTCCTGCTTTGTACTCTACTTCCAATGAGTTTCATTGCCCCAGAGCTATCATTTTTAGGCTTCTAATATTGTTTTCTGTTCACAGGGCTTAATAACTACTTTTTAATGGATTCTGTTTACCTTAGAGGCAGGCATTTTTGAGAATTCAGCTTATATTTGCACAGGATTAAAAACTTCTATATGGCTTTGGGGGCTTCTTCCCTCAGAAAATTAAAATGGTTTAATCTTTAGACTGAAAGAGTAACCGAAATGAATCCTTTTTAAAATGAGACACTTGGGATTTGAAAGGGATCACAAAAGAAGACAACCCTGCATGTATTTAAATTCAAAGACAGCATATTTTATTCACATAATTATTTTAGTTCTTTTAATTTCTTTTTTTTACCTGCTTAAAAAAATGGCTGCCTAAGCAAGCACTAGAAGTAGTTCTATTGCTCCAATAAGAATAACCATAGAGTGAAAGTTGTACATTCTGTTTTAAAAACGTCTTTTTAAACTTAAAAATGTTCTCAATTTCTCTGCTCCCTTTACGCATGACAGGTCCATATCACAAATGACATAAATAATGAGAAATTCAATACCCAGAAAGGGGTACTTTCAGTTGCTCATGTGTCTGTAATACCTACGTAGATTGACCTGGTGATGCAAAGTCATCTCTTCATAATGTGGATACTGATAGATTAAGACAGAGGAAGAAGTCTGACATGGACTAAATTCAGGTAGACGTAGATAAGAGAATCAAATGAGAAAGATGCGTTTTGTTTTAGCGTGATTCCTTTACATGTGTATCCTAGGCTCCTCTGGAACAATTTAAAGGAGAGCCGTCACTAACTGACAGAAACAGCCATACGCAGAGAACAGCGGTCATGATCTATTAATACAACAAACTTCCCAAGACCCAACAAGAAGCAAACAGGGAGAGCACTGTGCTAGAAGTCGAGACACAAAGAAGGGAAAGTCTCACTGCCACCTCCTTAACATGTGGCCAGGAAGACACGGTTACTGCAAAGGCGCATGCTCTCGTTTTCCTTCCGCCTTCTGCACCCCCTCGCCCCTTACCAATACTACTAAAGCTTGCAAACCCCTCGGGTTTTTAACTGTTGATTCATTATTGAGTTTGTACTGTTTTTCTTTGGTGGATGCATGCTTATGTGTAGCATATGCCTGCGTCTCTGGAATATGTATAAGAATGAGTCGTAGGGAGGGTTCCCATCTGCTAAGTAGCTATTTCCATCGCAAGCTTATATGCATGCAGCTAGAACTGCAGATGTCAGGATGGGAACAACCTCCAAGGTTATTGTGCTCTCATAACACTGCTTATTCCTCAGTGATTCATTTGTGATAGTATTATAATGAGCTATCTACTGTTGACCCCTTGACTAGTTTGTAAGTTATCTAAATGTAGCATCCACTTACTCATTTTTCTATTCTCAGCACCAAAAACAGCCTAGTAATTAGAGATGCTCAATAATGGTTGCTTGTGTTGACTTGTTTTGGCCAGTTGCTCTTCTATTGCCAATAGTAAAGGATTTTCTTCGATTTGTGTGTGTGTGTGTGTGTGTGTGTGTGTGTGTGTGTGAAATCATTTAAATGATTTCCTTTCTTTCTTGTAATCAAATGGAATTTTATCATTAACTGAAAACTCATTCTGGATGTATTTCATTTTGTTTAATTGTAATTGAAGCATCACTTAGGCCCACTGTGCTCAGCGGTGCATCACTGAATTTAACTACGCTGACTTTGGTTTCTAGATGTCTTTAAATTGTATGAATTGTTAGCATTTCTAGGTGGTAGAGTTACCTGTAGTATTTTCTGTCTCTGGCTTAAGACTACATTCATTCATTTTAGAATATAGGAATTCTACATTGGCCACAAACTCATATTTATTTAATAATATATTGAATATTATAATCTGATTCATTTGAAGATGGATATACTTCAAGATATCAAGGATGAGCTAAGAAGTAAGCAAAAATCTTGATTAATAATTTACATTTCTCATGGGAAATGATGAATATATATTTGCCATGGTAACCAGTCTTATTTTCTGGTTTTCTTACAACATATTCTTCCCTTGCATCTCTAGCTGCTTCAAAATAAATGACTAAAATGCTTACAAATTCAACCATTTGATGATGCAGGATAGAAAGGAGATAAGAGGAACCTCGGTGAGCACAGCCTACATAAGAACTAAGAATGGTGTCTTCTCTTAAAGGGCTTATCTGAAGTAATCAAGTGTTCTGTGTTGTAGAAGGACAGAAACCTAAGATTATGCAATCATAACTAGTGAAGTTAGGTTGTAATTAACTAGGCATTCTGTTAATCCAATGGGCAATCACTATGGAAAAATCAAGCAAGTGCATGGTCAGGGCCAGCTGAAAATTGCTATTCTTATCTCAGAGACCCTGCAGTGCTCAGGATTTCAGGATGCAGGCTGCCAGGATTTCAGAGCTGAAGGTGACTGTAGCAAAGTCACCTTGGGAACTGAATAAAGGCAGAATCACGGGTGTAGATCCTGGTAGGATTTTTTTTTTTAAGAATCGATATTTAGTGGCAATAGAGACAGTGCTACAAAGAGGACATCTGTGAATAAATGGAAATAGACATTTACAGGACTGACATCAGAGGGTCTGTGAGTAGCCAGTCACCTTGGAATGCATCAGATCCAAGAAAGAATGAGCCAAAAAGTAATAAGATCCAGGAAAGAATGATAGAAAATAGGTGAGACAGCCCGCTTTTTAAAAAACGTAAGTATAGTTAGTATACATTATATTAGTTATATTGGTTTCAGTTGTACAATATAGTGATTTGACATTTTTATCACTTTTGAGTCCCAAAGACTCCCCATCCAGCTAGTCTTTGTGAAATAATTAAGGACAGAGGTTGGTGTGTCATTGTGTTGAGTTTTTAATGACCATCTAGAATTGGTGTTGCAAACTCATTTGTATAAAATATCCAGTGCTGATCTAAATGTTACTTTAATAGAAATTTGAATATCTGGGAGATAGAATACAGGAACCCCAACTTCCAGAGACATCAAAAGCTTAATTTAGATGAGGTCTGTTCATCTTTGGGACTTCCTCTCCAATGATTATATGTGGTACTTTCATTTTTGCTTTCAAAATGCTAAGATACTCCAAAGACTAGCTTCTGTAGGAAAAAATTGCAATATGAGTGAGTTTTTTAATTCTGAAGTTGACTAATGTAAGCTTATGTTTTGAAAGGAGATTCAAGCTTATGTCTAGGTCAGTAAGAATATGTATAGCAGTGTTATGCTAGGGTTCATGAAATTAATCAGTAGCCCACATCATTTAATCAGTGTTTCATCTATGTATTTTACTGGAAATAGAATAATTAATTTGCGAGCCATTTTTGTTGAACTGTCAGTGGAATAGATGGCTTTAATGAATTGAGACCAAAGCTGATACCTTACTCCGTTTATTGAAAATAAGCCTTATCTGAACANTAAGATATATGAGCTATACATAACACAATGCCCAGCTGATATTACCTTTAAAAGTAGTCCTTGTCCCTCTCAACAAGAACTCTGAAGTTAAGCCGTCCCATGGTTGATTTAGTAGCTTTGTAATGTTTGTTCCCCTCTTCTGCTTTGGCATCATTTGATATGTTGGAGATACCCCTGCTTAGGGTTTTAAGATGATGACAGCAGCTGTAAGTTTCATGTCTTCATAGAACATCTTTCAAATAAACTAAAAAGAATCCGTCTCCCCATGTGTGAGGGTGTACTGCTTGTCCCCCACTTATTGCCACTTTGATGAATAAACAGAAATGGCCTGCAGTTGTTGATTTTCCTTCTCTAATAGTGACACTGAAAACAGAGATGGAGGCCGAACTTTAGTCTGCTGTCAACTTACTAGTTGGCATTTCTGTAACAAGTCAGAATGAGGACAAACTAGTAACGATGAGTGTCCTAGCGACTCTGTAGGGTACAATGTTGAAAGACGTCAGCGGAACTCAGAAGTGCTTTATCTTCTGTGAAAAGGAATAACATCAAGACAACTAACTGGAAAGATGCTAGCAGTATTTTTATAGTTAGTGCAAGAAATGAACACCCAAAACAAATCTGAAAAGTTCTGTTTTATAAGATACTTAGCAAAAGGCATCATTATTTAGAGTATGCAAATAATATTATAACTGGCATTTAATGTGTGTACAATCTGAATGTGTATAACATATTCTATGCTCAGAGAGAAAACATGATTAAGGAGCATGAAAATCTGAGGATAGCATTATAATCAACGACTAGATCGGACTTGCATAGTGATGGCAAAAGCAAGTTCTGGTACAGAAACTTAAGGAGAGGGTAAGAACTCTGACTAATCAAAAAATATTTCCCTTTCATTTTTCTTCAAGAAGAAAAAGAAATTAGAAGTGGAAATAACATTTCAGAGGTTCAACAAACTTGAGGCCTAAGAGCTTAAATGAAGACTAAGTCATGTTAGGAACGGAGGAGTAAACACAGATGACAGCGTTGCAGCTTGTATAAAACAACCTTGTTCTTGTCCTTTTTCTTTCTTTTCTTTTTTAATGTTTCTCTGGTTCTTATTTGANCACTCACTTTGCTCTGTTTCCAAAGTCTTTATTAGTGCTGCCATTTGTTATATTAAATACTAACCTATTTTCAGTCTAATCCAATACTTTGTAAGCTCCTTGGAAGAAGTTGAGCTGGTCTATTTAATCCACTGCTGTGAAAATCCCTTCAGTTTAGAGCACAGCCTGACACAGAAAAACCCAATAAATATTTGTTGAATAAAGAAATAAGGTTGTAGGGAACAGTGATGAGTTTAATGTGAGATAAAATGGATTCCAGATACTTAATAAACACCCAGATTCTAGACCAACAGGGGCAGGTCCCCTGCAGTCCTGAGGCCCGTAGCTGACGTGCCAAGTGGCCCTACCTGTCAGTATAGCTGTGGAACTGTCAGCGATGCCATTCTGGTTGGTGCCTGAAGGTGAAATCCCACATTTCATATCCAAGGACTGAGATTCACCTCATGTTTTGAACAACGCATTCATGGGTAGTACATCTCACGCTGTATAAATAAGCAGTTTTCTAAAGGAGACTTACGTCAAAGTGGCATTGGATGGGATGCATGACCCCTAAATGTGGAGACGTTCCCGGACTATTCATTTCAGAGGACTGGACTGAAATCAGGACTTCCAGGGTCTCTGCTGCTCCTAAAGAATTGAGGAGCCTTGATTTCTTCAATTTCTTCCTCCCTGGATGGTGATGTCAGGGGTGGAGAGGTGGCATCATGGGTTATAAAATTCGTTCTAGCTATAATGCTTCCAGGCTCTGTTGTCATCTGTGAGGAAGGCTTTGCTAGTCAGAGACTGGGGAAGACGAGGAGAGGAAGCAAGGTGATCATGCTTTAACTAAACACATTCACTCTGTACGTACAGTTCTTCACCTGCACTGATATCTGGGTGCATTTCTGTTAGAGGGACTTATAATGCATCAGCAACAAATAAATAATTTCTATACCCACGCCATGGAAGGAAGGAGTAAGCATTTTGACTGTAGTACAAAGGTCCTTAATGTCTTTCTACTCTGTTTATATCAAACCATCTTATATACATAAATGAGTTTGGGCTTCATAATTTTTCTCTCTCCTTTGGTCATAACTATTCACATTTTCATTGCTGAATATCAAGAAGGCTATTTATAAGCAGTATTGCTAGGAGAAAAATAGGTAGGTTGTGTGAATGCTGGTTTTATATTAGAGACAGGACTGTTTTTAATACATACTTGGAAATATCCCTTGCTGAATGTCCATATGAAAGGATTGTATTTATCTTATAATAACATAATTAGGTTTACTAAGCAGCTAATACTTAGAGATAACTTAATGAAACTCCCAAAAAGGCATAGTTAAACATTAAGTAGATAATAATATAATAGAAAAGACACTATTTAAAAGCAAATAATAAAATCCTACATGATGTAAAGAATATAAATTAGCTTTAATTGTAGTTTATTTTCTTATTGTCCCAAATATAATCTCTTTCTCTGCTAGAACATAAGTTATCATAACTTGAAGTAATCTTTTCATTAGTGCAATAGTAACCCCCCCCCATTTTCCTTTTTGAAAGTTAAGGAACATAAACATCATTTCACAAGATTTCTGTATGTCTTCTCTGAGTGAAGGTTGTTTTCACTCTATCAATTATTTCTCTCAGAAGTATGTGGGGGGACAAAAAATAATACTAACAAATATGAGAATAATAATACATCTTTGCTGCACACAATAAATAATACTATCAGGACATTTAAAATTAA
>NW_017731871.1:847525-852268 GCF_001890085.2 Hipposideros armiger
TAAAAATATGAGTAATAAAATGGCAATAACTACATACCTATCAACAATTACTTTCAGGGGCCGGCCGAGTGGCTCAGTTGGTTAAAAGCTCACGCAAGAGTGCGAGCTATGAGCAACAGCGGTTCGATGCCCGGTCCAAGCTGAGTTGCTGCTGAGCTGCCAACAGGTAGTGGTTGGCTCAGCTAAAAAAAAACAACAACAATTACTTTCCATGTAAATGAATGAAATGCTCCAATCAAAAGATAAGGTGGCTGAATGGATAAGAAAATATTATAGACCATTACATATGCTGCCTACTAGAGACTCACTTCAGATCAAAATACACAGAGACTGAAAGTAAAGGATGGAAAAATATATTCATGAAAATGGAATGGAAACAAACAAACAAAAAAAGCTGGGTTAGCAATATGTATATCAGATAAAATAGACTTTAAAACAAAGGCTATCACAAGAGACAAAGAGGACCCAGTATTCCCACTTCTGGGTATTTGTCTGAAGAAACCAAAACACTACTTTAAGGGGATGTGTGTATCCATGTGTTCACTGCAGCATTATTTACAATAGTGGAGGCAGTCTGAGTGTCCGTGGATAGAAAACTGGATAAAGAGAAGGTGGTACATATGTACTATGGAATATTGCTCAGCCAGGTAAGGGAATGGGTTCTCACCATCTGTGGTGTCCTGGATGAACCTGGAAGGTATTGTGCTGAGGGGAGTATGTCAGACAGAGAAAGACAGATGCAATGTGATTTCACTTATGTGTGGAATCTGAAGAACAAAATAAACCAGCAAAATAGAAACAATCTCATAGATACAGAGAACATTTTGATTGTTGCCAGATAGAAGGGGGTATTGGGAGTGTGGATGAAAAAAAGGGGAAGGGATTAAGAAGTACAAGCTGTTACAAAATAGTCATGGTGTCATAAAATGAAGCATAGGGAATATAGTCAGTAACATGGTAATAACTATGTATAGTGCCAGGTAGGTACTAGACTAATCAGGGGATCACTTTATAAATTATATATTAATAAATGTCTAACCGCTATGCTGTGCACCTGAAGTTAATATAAAATAGTAGTAAATGTCAACTGTGATTGAAAAATTTAAAAAGGTAGGAGAAAGGTGAAGGGGAATAAGGGGTTCAAATTTCCAGGTATAAAACAAATAAGTCATGGAGATGTCATGTACAGCACAGGGAATACAGTCAATAATACCATGATAACATGGTACTGTGTCAAATGGTTGCTGGACTTTGACGGTGATCACTCCTTTTTGTATATAAAAGTTCAAAAACTACTGTGTACACCTAAAACTAATATAATATTGTATGTTAGCTATATTTTAATAAAATTCTAAAAAATGAAAAAATAAAATAAAATAAAAATAAGGCTGAAGCCAGGTTATGATTTTTAAAATAGAGCTTACAGCACTCTGTAAATACTTTTGTCTGTATTTCCTGGTATGAACAGTCTCACAACGATCTTCTTTTGTAAGACTGAGTACAAGGAAGGGAAGTCTTACCTTCGATATTCCAATAGCCAGATCCTTAATATGAAAAAATAAAAGCTTTTTTTGCAGATGGGGTAACTCAGTGATGTATCTAAAAGTGCAATCCACATAGTCAATCTTCTCTTCCTTCTGCTTTACCACTTTCCAGATGCCTTAGAGAACCATACCAGGGTTATAATACACACGCAGTGTTACTATATTACTGAGTCTTATCTCATGAGAAATGGGCGTGTGAGCTGAAAAGTGCACAATAGTGAACCTAACTTAGATATCCACTTGCAACATCTCTTTGCATTTTTGCTTCCTGGACAAGAAAAATGCAACACACTACACAAATAAAAACATTCGACAATCACAGTACAGAATACCAGGAAACAGTATTGTTTTCTTTTTTTCTTGTCACCAATCTTGTCACAGTGAATAATATTGCAATAACAATTTGATTATCCTTTTTAAAATGTTATGTCTTAGATACGTCCATTGAAATAGGTGTCTAATTTTGTCTTTAAACTAAAATATGTAGTTTTAGGTGTTTAGTTCTAGCTCAATAACCTGATTTCATAGTTTGCTACATTTTTTGTTCAGATTGTGTGTGAGTCTAAAGTCACCACCTAATATTTACTTGAAATACACATATAAAACATCCCAAATCATAACATTTATGATGCAGGTTACCCCTCGTTTTATTTTTGGATCAATATTCTGGTTTAGTAATCATGATTTATATGGAAACTTGGTCATAAATCATCGTAATTTTTTTCTCTAAAACTACTTGGAGATTCCAATAATGTGCTTCCTTGTAGCATGGAATTTGTGTAAGTCAACTTCATTTTGCAGCTTTTTATTTTTCTCCTTAGAGGCAAATAAACAAAATAAAAGTAGATTAACAACATTTTATCTTGGGAATATCCCCCATTAAAGCAATTCCTCAGAACAGCCTTTGGCTAAACAGCAGGATTCTCGGTTCTGTGTATCAGTTTTGGAGAGTGTAAGAGCTTAGTGGGTACTTACTCATGCCCATCTCTTAAACCCTTTATACCAGGCTGTACAAAGGGGATGTGCCAAGGTGTATATAGAAGTTCTAGGCGAATCACTGGCATTGCTGTCTACTTCCTGAAATTCTCCTTGGCACCTTGTAAATCACAGCACAGATCTTTGTACAGAGTTCTGACATGAGGATATGCTTCTTCCTTCAATGATAATTTTTTTAATCAGAAATGGATATACTATTTCTTTTCAGTGACAAGCATTCAGTAAACAAGCATGTACCCTGGTACAAGTCCCTGAAGAGCTAGTGTATTTTGCAAGCACAAGGCATGCAGAAAAATGCCTTCTTCAGAATGACTTAAATGTGCTTTATTTTTTAAATAAAACCACACATACCCACAAAGATAGTCCTATTACCTTTTTGTGCAATAATTCTTGTAAAGGAAAGAAATCTACAAATAACTCCCAGATAGGCCCGACACCCAGCATTTAGTTGTTTCTAGGTGTCGCTGAACGGGGAGAACCATGTGCTTGTAAGGATGTGCAGAGGCACCAGAGCTCCAACCCCGTCCAGGGACACAGTCCTGTTTGCATCCCTCACACCATCCTCTCTGCCTACCCACCCACCCAGTGAGGGGCAGGACACTGGAACAGTGCACAAGAAGCAGAAGGGAGTGGGAAGTCAATTGGAAACACATCCAGCAGGGTAAGGAGGCATTCTAGAGTCACAAATAACAAATCCTATTTCTGACAATCACGTTTATCCAACTGAGAAATATTTGGCGGTCACTTCTATGTACCACACACTCCTCAAAGCCATGGGGGTGCAGCAGCGAATATAAGAGACAAAAGCCTTTGCCATCGTGGGGCTTGCATTTTAGTGGGGAGGACAGATAGAGGCAAGATAAATAAGTAAAACACGTAGTATGTTAGAGGGTGATGCAAGATATAGAGAAAAAGAAAACAGGAATGCATATAAAGAGTGTTGGGAAGAGGTAAAAATAATGTAGTCAGGAAAATCCACACTGAGATTACTTTTAAGTAGAGACTTAAAGGTCTTGGATACCCAAGCTAAGAGAATTCCAGGCAAGTGCAAAGGCCCTGGGGCAGGAGAACATCTGGGGTCTGTGAGGGACAGCCAGGAGACCAGTGAGTGACACTAGTGCAGAACAAGTCCAGGGATGTACTAAACTGGGGATCAGGTAGTGTATGGCCTTGGAGACCATTCCAATGACTTTGGCTTTATCCACAGTGAGGCTGGAAGTTGATGCAAAGTTTTAAGTGGAGAAGTAACAGCCCTGACACATTTCTTACACCTGCTTTAACTGGATCTCCCTGGCTACTAGACTAAACTCGACTGTGAGGGCCAAGGCAGAAGCAGGAGGCTATTACAATAATCCAAGACAGAAAATGAAAGTGATAGAGAAGAGATAGGCCAGTAAGTATGTTTCAAATGCTGAGCTGACAAATTGGACAGTGAGTGAAAGAGAAGGCTAAAATGGTGCCAAGGTTTGGGGCCTGAGCAACCTCGGGGGACAGGGAGCAGCAGGACCGGAAAGGAGGGTTAGAGTGGGGTTTGGACATGTGCGTTGCTGAGATGCTTCTAGACATCAAGACATGACACACAGGCAATTGGGTATGTGAGTCTAGAATCCAAGGAAGATGTATAACCTGGAGATACGCATTTGGGTCTCATCTGAGTATAAATGTTATAAAGCCAGTCGCTGGATACGATCTCCAAGGGTGTGAATATGAATATAAAAGAGAAGTCGTGCTGGTGCTGAGCTGGGTCAGGGCAGGGCAAAGGGGCTGCTGCCACGTGGAGAGTGAGCAGCAGAGGCCAGTTAGGGAGGAGGCAAACCAGGGGGACGAGGGAGCCTGAATGTACTGAGGAGGAGCTTATTCAGCTATGTCAAAGTGTGTGACTGGATCGAGCAAGATCAACACTGTGATTTTAGAGAACAAAGAATTGACCTGCGGATTTAGCAATTTAGAGGATCTTCAAAGGAGCAGTTTGGGCAAAGTGGCAGTGAAGAAAGATTAATGGAATGCGACAGAGAGAGAATGAAAGGAGATGAACTAGAGATGGCAGTACACTCAAGGAATGGTGCTAGAAAGGGAAGAGAAATGAAGAGGTAGCCAGAGAAGGAAATGGCGTCTGGAGAAGTTTCTCTTTTGTTTGTTTGGTGATAGGTAGTGGGAGGAGAGATAACAAGTGTGTGTGTGTGAGGTGTGTGTGTGTGTGGTG
>NW_017731871.1:853675-864578 GCF_001890085.2 Hipposideros armiger
TAAAAATCTAAAAAAAAAAAGACAAACATGAAGTAGAAACATGTTACGTTGTAATGTCTGTTACTCAGCTTCCTGATTACAGAATTTCAAAATACAGAAGTAGCAATCTTCATATATTTTCAAGATCAATACACCAACACATAGACGTCTTTTTTTAGCTGCGCCATCCTGCCATCTGTTGACAGGTCAGTGGCAGCTCAGCTCGGGCCAGGCATCGAACCGCTGTTGCTCAGAGCTTGCACTCTTGAGCGACCTCTTAACCAACTGAGCCACTCGGCCGGCCCTAACACATAGACTTTTATGTTTTTGTTAATTTTCTGGGTTCTAGTCTAGCCTAGTTTATTTTTCTTTTTATATTTATATAAAGGGGAAAAGGAAAATATATTAATAATCATATTATTCACTCCCATAGCACCATGTACTTATCCTTTAAATGCAACAGTTGTAATTTTTTTGCATTCATTTATGTCCTACTCTGATTACCACTTGTCTCTTTTATTAGATGGTAAACAGATGAGGGCTGGGTTCATCCTCCTTATCAAGGCATCCATTTATCCTCAACATAGTACTTAGCAAATGGGAGGCGGTTAAAAATAGTTTGCAATAGGTAATGCATAAAGAATGAGAGGACGGAGGCAAAGAACAGAGAGATAGGGAGAAGGTGAGGTAAAATGGGACAAAGGAAAAAAGTAGGGAAGTCAATAGCTTCCAGTGCTTGATGATTCTGTGTCTAGCTCTGTGTTGATTGTTTTATATGTGCTACTTCAACTAATCCTGACAAAAATAGTAAATGTTATCATTCCTATTGCACAGAACAGAAACTGAGACTCAAAGTAGCTGAGGTCAGACAACTGGCAACGGGCAGCTAAAACATTGTCCTGTCGAAATGCCCCGGGCATCTGTCTTTCTCCTTTCTACTAGACTAGGACAACATTGGTAGCAATATGGGAAAGGCCAGAAAGGAGATTTTTTTTTAAATGTAAACATTTAAAAACATGAAAAAATGACCTCTGTCCATTTAAAAACAGATAAAAATGATCTCTGTCAACTTTCTAAGAATTAAGCTCAGAACCAACTCTTGGCAACCCATGGGATGTCTCCTCTCCCAAGCCAATTTGTGCCAGTCCTCTCACTTGATGCAGTTATCGTCTACATTTCCCCAAACTTTAAAACGTTGTCTAATTCTTATCACGACACTTTGGTAGGGCAGGCCCATCCCAGCTTGATATTTTACGGAGCAGTCCTTCATGTTGGCACCTCTACCTACACACAGTCCTCACGGGTGGTCTTTGCAAAACAGTGTCATGTGGAGATGCAGTGTGAAGTCTGGTGCCTGGGTTTAACTAAGTCAGGCATGATTTATAAATAAATGACTGACTTTGAAATTCTTTCTTCTATTGGAAAAGGCCACATGTAGAGCCAAGTTGGAGGAAAACTATCTCTTCCTATGTTAGCCAAGGGTAGATAATAAGTCCAAATCATTGCTGCCCTCTGTTCCAGTGGAACTGTAGCTTCTTTTCCTTAATAACATTGTACAGTTTCTAATTCTAAAAATGACTAAATCTAAAAAGAGTTAGAAGGACCGCCACATTCTAGTTCACGTTCACATTACTACCTACCTCGATGCCTCAATGCTCTGAGATGTTCCCCTCGCCCTGTGCTGGCTGGAGAACTGTGAAGTTAATCTTCTGCATTGGGCATACTCAGAAGTCACGTGACTTGCTGCCCTAAGTAAGAAAATCTCTGTAAAATACAGTTTTTTATTTTATTTTATTTTTTTATTTTAAAATTTTATTGGGGAATTGGGGAAAGGGGACAGCCAAGTTGTTTCCTTCAATCTTAGTTGTGGAGGGCACATCTAGCTGAGCTCCAAGTCCAGTTGCCACCTGGCCACCCATCGGCTGCTCAGGGCAGCTCATTTGAAGTTGCCATGTTCTAATATATCTAGATCATATATTAAAACTGTATTTTAGGGGCCAGCCGAGTGACACAGTTGGTTAAGAGCACAAGCTCTGAGCAACAGAGTTGCCAGTGATGATGATAACAATAGTGGAAATGGAAATTTCATTTTTTCCTGCTTATCCACAGAGCCCTTCAATTTCTCCACTCTGCAGTAAATACTCTTGATTCATTTATTTGCAGTAAAGTTTAGGATGATACAACACTGATCAGAATACATATAAAGTATCTCAAAGTACACTGAGTAGTTTATAGATGGAAATTGATTGACCAAACTGTGTGCCATGAGTTGATTTCAAAAAGAAGTGTAAAATGAAATGCCAGAATTAATCAAAGAGTCAACTAATCCTTACAGAAAGGTCACCACTGACTCAACTTCTGTATCACATCAATCCTTTCATTTAATAGTCTCTAAGAAAACCACTTCTGGGAGCATCAAATAAGGCAACCAGCCAGAAATGTCATTATCCCAAGCAACACGTCTATTGCATAAAGCTACCTAACTCAAACTGTAATTTAGTTTTTTTTTAAATCTGCTAATATTTGTCATGAACAAACCCATATGATGTTATTTTCCATATAGTTTGCAGACATTCATGATTGGTATTGAATGGGAAAAAAGAAAATCATTTCACTATATGTTTTTTTCCTCATGAAAAAAATGTTGGCTAAGCTGAAGCTAAATTAACACTTTGGTGAGTGCCATGGTCAAGTTTAATTTAACCATTCCCATTGCTAAGTAGGAATGGCCTGCAAAGACTCCATCCAACATGTACTCCTTTGATGGAACCATATTGTTATCCCTTGGTTTATTTTTCCATGTTAAAGTTTGGCCATGTTACAAAACTTGTGTGGGCTGAACCTAAATCCTAAATCATCTTGCTTGATGAGGAAGTAAAATGCCTGTTGATAATTAAGCAACTGTAATTACTTAAATATTTGAAAAACCTAGAGTTATATACATTTTACACAGCTTTGGAACTGCTGAAGCAATGCAGGTATTATCACCTTCACATAGGTAGAGAGTGTATTGAGGGGATCAGTTTTCCCTAAGCACTGATAAATGAGTGGGTTTGCATTCTAATTACAGATATGATTTATGTGTTTTATCCTTTCAAAAGAGATTACTATGAGGTAAAGTAATCAGAGGATAACCTTTTATACTACATCTGATAATTTTTGCATTACTTAACGAAGCATCTTCCCGGTGCTGATTTTTAGAATGCCAACCTCTAAAAAGTTAATATGTTTGTGTCTAGATTGGTAAAATAATTCCCTTTTAGATGTATCTAGGTGTGAGAGGAATGTTTTATTATAATTATCTGTTTGACAAGCTAAAAAAGAGCTCAGGATATTTAAAAAGAACTCCAAGATACCGCATAATTAAGAGTCCCTAGTCTGATATGCTACCAGGTTTCCGCAGCATTTGCAGAGTATGAATTTTTGCTGCATGCTCTAAGATGTTAGTCATGCATGCGGTGATATACAGATTATGCTTTAGAGAGGTTTCATAAAAACGTGCGAGCATGTAAAATGCAAAAGAGTAAAGAAGCAGTAGATTTACCCCAGTGGACCAACTGCAAGAGAATGAAAAGTAGAAGCTAAGGAGCTAATGACAGGAAAATGGTAAGAACAACAATCAACAAAGCTGTGAAATATAGTTAAAGAGGAAGTAGCCTGCCATTAAACAATAAAATATAGTCAGCAGAGTCTGAGACTGAAGAAATAATTTTAACATCATGTATCAACTGCTCTCAAATAATATTACTGGACATTTTAGAAAATAATAAAGAGCCTTTATTTATTGTTCACCCAACTGTGGCTGTGGATTTTTAAATATCACTATATTTGTACCCTGAAAAAAATGTCAAGAAATAATTATTTAGATTTTTCCATAGCCCTCATATTTTAAGGAAGCATATTTGGTTATGTAAAATTACTTTAAAAATATACTTGGAGCCCCTTTGTCTATCGCAGAGCAGCTATTACAGATTACTTAAGAGTACGCAGGCTGGAGCTAGACTCCTGGGCTTACATTTGCATTCTACTGCTTGCTAGTGATGATATTCTAGATAATTGACTAAACCTCTCTGTGGCTCAGTTTCCTAATTTTTTAAATGATGATGATGACAATAATAAATCTACCTGATAAGGTTGTTACAAGGATTAAGTGAGATAATACATGTAAAACAGTAAGTAACAGTGCCTGATGGCACATATGATGCTCTCAGTAAATGTCAACTATTAATGATTACCATGAGTTATGAGCTAGTTCACATACAAGGTATGATCGAAAAATATGGTGAATGTTTCAATTTTAAAAATGAATTACAGTAAAAGACACATTGCCATTAATCGTCCTCAAAATACTATCCCCCTTGCTTCAAACACACTTATCCCATCATTCTTGCCACTTTTTTTTTTTAAGATTTTTTGGAATTGAGGGAGGGAAACAGTGTTGGGGAATCGGGGAAGGGGAACAGACAACTTGCTGTTCACTTCACTGGCCCATGTTGGTATTATCATTGCACTTTTCCTAGCCAAGGCAGATCAGTCACCGGCCACTGGACGACCACTCACGGCAGCTCTTGACAGTTCACATCAGCTGCCAGCCACTCATGGTAGCTTATGAGAGCCCACTGCAGCCCCACTGCAGCCTACGCCATCGCTGGCGACTCACGGCAGCCCAGCTCCAGGTCAAGCTGTTGTTCACCATCCTAGCTGTAGAGGGCACAGCGTCACTGGCCCTAATGTGAGATCCAAACCGGGGCCCTGCTGCTCAGAGTTGGTGTCCCAAGCCAACTCTTAATCAACGTGCCACTCGGCTGGTCCTCTTGCCACTTTCTGAAGAAGTTCTGGAAGTCCTGTTTCATGAGTGTCTTTACTTCATCCTTCATCATGACAATGCTCTGTGTCACACATTGCTTCTGGTTCGGCAATTTCTGTCAAATAAGAACATTACAGTGTGTCCTCATCAACCTTATTCATCTGGTCTGGCACCATGTAATTTCTGGCTCTTCCTCAAAGTCAAAATGACCATGAAAGGAAAACATTTTGAATCAATTCAGTACATCAAGGCAGCCACAACAGCGCAACTAAAGACACTTATGAAAGACGTCTTCCAGAACTGCTTCAGAAAGTGGCAAGAACGATGAGATAAGTGTGTTTGAAGTGAGGGGCAGTATTCTGAGGGGGATTCATGGCAATGTGTCTTTTACTGTCATGATTTTTTAAAATTTAAACATTTACCATATTTTTTTTATCACACCTCATACTGTCTCACCTTGAAATAATGGATGAAGTCATTCATGCATAAAATCATTCAACAAATATTTGTTGTGGCCCTACTGGTACCAGGCTGTAGTAGATTAATTGACTAGGTTTTAGAGTAAATCCTAACATAGGACCAAGTAAGTAAACTAGAGTTCTAATCACAATTACCTTATACATGAAATTTGGTATTGGAATCTCACATGTATTTCTCCCTCACCACCAAGAAAACAGTTGTGTTCTCTAGGTCCAAAGATGAGAACACAAGAAAATACTACTATGATTTTTCAGTAATTCTTTCCTATACACTTAGGTATTCCTTTTATGTAAAAGAAGTCTCCAAAATAAATAGGAATTTAACTAATGAAAAAAGAAGACTAGTTCAGATGGAATAGGATTAAAGTCTTAACAAATGAAAAAATAGGATGAAATCAGTGATTGATACATCCAAGCTGTGGCTGTATTTGCAAAGGTCAAGCAAATATTCACTCATTTATAAAAAGCATTTCTTGAGCTCCTAGTTTGTAAGAATCACTGTGGCAGATCTGAAAGACGCAGAGATAAGCCACCCAAAGTCTGGCTCCAAAGGAACTAATAGTGATGATGACTTAAAGTAAACTAATAATGACAACACCCAGTGAACAAATCAAACAGAAGCAAGACCGTGGTGTTATGCGGGCCGAAAGCAGGGGTACAGAGGAGGAAAAAACTCACCAAGGTCTAAAGAGCCCCGAGAAGAGATGAGACTTGAAATTAATCTTAAAGGATGAACAAGTTTTCCAAGCCAAAGAGAGATAGACAAGGAAAATGATGATGCCATCACCAAAAACAGAGAACACTGTTGTAAGAGAAGATGGAGGTGACAGCTTGGCATTTTGAGGGAGGTGGGTGAGTCCAATCTTAGATTTGTGGAATTTTTTTTTAAACAATTACAGAAATACAACTTTAAATTTCAGGAAATAGAATGCACAACTATGAGTCATCAGAATCTAGGTGGTATATGAGGTGAGAGCGAAATAAACTCAAGATAGACTAAGTAAAACAGTATTTCAGGCTCAGTGGAAGAAAAGACACAAGCAAATGAGAATGAGAGGTGACTGCTAAGTTAGGAGAACAAGAGCAACAACTCCATGGAAGCTAAGAGTGAAACTAACAATAATAATAATAATAATAATAATAATAATAATAAGAGAGAGAGAGCACTTCAGGGATGATGTTAAAGACAGTGGCAAATGCCAAACAGTGGTCCAGAACAATTAGATCAGAAAAGCCTCATGGAAATGAGGATGTAGAGTGAGGTTAGACTACTCATTTATGAAGTTTTGCTCTATAAAAAAGGAAATGAACAGGATAGTAAAGTAGATGGACATGGAGTGGTGAAAAGAGTCTTTTGTTTTAATGGAAATATTTTGATCACATGTACTTTCTGTAAATAAAGAGCCAATAGAAAGGGAGATACTTCATATGGCTAATTCACATAAAGCTAATTATACTTTAGAAAAGAACACTTTCCTTAAAAAGTGTTTTTATTTTTTTTTATTTTTTGTTTTTATTTTTTTTTTTTTAGCTGAGCCATCCTGCTACCTATTGGCAGCTTAGCGGCTGCTCAGCTCGGGCTGGACTCGAACCGCTGTTGCTCAGAGCTCAAACTCTTGAGCGAGCTCTTAACCAACTGAGCCATTCGGCCGGCCCAAAAAGTGTTTTTAAAGGAACACTTGCAAAGTTATCTGCAGCCACACTAGCTCTTTCCCTCTGGGTAGCATTGTACCCGAGGTAGTATGGTGCCTTATTGGAGGATAATGAAATATCATCCCAAAGTGAGAGGTAGCTTGTTCAGTTTACAAAGCCACATTTTTATTTATGGCCATCATATAAAACTATGACATGATAAATTAGCTATCTTCATTTTTTTTTTTCATTTTAAGTGAGTATTCCATTTAGAGATGACCTTACAACCTTGACCTAAATCGTAATTAACACATTATGGCCCCACATAACATGCAAACTTTTGAGTGCTTAAAAAAGGCAGATATTGATCTCATAAAAGTTAAGACAGCAATTTTAATCAATTTGGCAAGGTCGTTAATGAAACAAACAAATTTTGAAATCGATTTTTTTCAGTTCTCTAGATGTAGCACAAAACTGTCCTGAGATTAAGGTTAAGATTCGCTTGCTCATTAAATATTTATGAATGCAAAAAAGCACACTGGTTTCCACAGAGTTAGGAAGGGGAAGACAATAGAAATAAATGTAATGTTAAAAAAACAAAAGACAAAAAAATAGACTTCTGTAAATTCCATAAGTTCTGTATCAAGATTATTATGACTGTGTAATGTAGACATGATAAACATGTATTTGACGCTTATATAAAGGAAGAATAAAGGTAGCAAGTATTAATAGAAGGCCAATTTGAAGACTCCACAAAGTCTTGAGGGACCCAGGTTTCTTCCAGATCAGTGCTCCCTCATACTTAGGATGGAGCCCAGTCCTCATGGCCCAAGAACGCTGCTACAGTTCCATCCACAACATTCATATTCCAGGCAGCAGATGGTAGAAAGAAGAAACATAAAGAGGCTCCCTGTCCTTTTTAAGGAAAGTTCCCAAACATTTCCAACATTTCTGCATGTATTTCACTAGCCAGGCCTTAGTCACATGGTAATACCTAGCTGAATTAATATCTAGTTGAATGACTGTAGTGCATAGCAATGAAGATTTAAAGTTTCCAAATCTGGGCCGGCCGAGTGGTGCGATGGTTAAGAACTGGCTTGGGATGCCAGAGGGAAGTTCGGATCCCACATATGAGGGCCAGTGACACTGCCCTCTACAGCTAAGATGCTCAACCTGGAGCTGGGCTGCTGTGGGTCACCGGGGACAGCGTAGGCTGCAGCCCCTGCTGCAGTGGGTTGCCATGGGCTACCGGGTGTAGCCAGAAGCCAGCGTGAGCGGCCAGCAGCCACTGTGAGTGGCCGTCCAGAAGCTGGTGACTGATCTGCCTCGCCCGGGAAGAGCTCAATGATGGTGCCAACTTGGGCCAGTGAAGCAACATCCTCCACATCTAGACTGAGGAGCAAAAGGACAGCAACTTGTCTGTTCCCCTTCCCCCAATTCCCCAGCACTGTTCCCATCCCCCAATTCCCCAATAAAAATCTTTAAAAAAAAAAACTTAAAAAAAATAAAAGTTTCCAAATCTTCCTCCTTGCCCAGTAGGGAATAGAAGACAAGAAGTAGGCACTAGGCAAATTGAGGATGGAAACAAGGATGCCTAATGGGTCTTGTTCTAAAACAATGCTCATATTCCAAAATCAGTAGCCTGGGACGTTATATTAGTTCACTTTGTGATTTTTTCATTGTCTTAGCTCTGCTTACATGATTCTAACGTATCTATGAAAAGAGGAGAAAACTAGTTCGAATGTGGAATGTGTAATCTAGATGTGCTAATGGGTCCAGAGACTGGGGGACTACATTGACATTGAGAAACACTTGAATGGCTGCTGAACGTGAGTCACATTTTCACACATGCCAGTTTTCACTGGCACATGAGCTGGATATAACCATCAGTGCCACAAACTGCTTATTAAATTAACAACAAAATCATAGCCGCCCCTCCCTTTCCTCAGCAGCTTCTCCCTCCAGGAGTTACCCAAGGTCAGTGTTCCTCCATTCTTACCAATCATGACAGGAGTCAGTATTTAGCCATCGCAGTCCAGACGGTGAAACACCGCCGTTCAAGGGCGGTGAACCCTGGTGGAGAATAATTATCTGGGACTGAGCTGATCTTTCTTTACCCTTTAGAGTCAGAATAACTGGGAAGAACGTGGCTAATATGACAGAGTATTTGGCAGCCAATTTCTCCTTTTAGGGAACTGCAAGTGGAAAATGACACGAGCCCACTCGTCTGCTTTAACATTCAGAAGAACAATTGTTACACAGACTAAACCTAAATCAGTGTCCTACGTTCGAGAGGAGGAGGCAAGATAGTACATTCCCAGAATAAGAAATTGGATATTTATTAGAGGTATGTGGCAGTTGCAGGAGGGAAAGTGCTGACACACTGCAGGTGGCACTGGCCACACTGTGGTGTCAGCAATGTCATATCAGCAGGTCAGATCAAACTGCCACAGTAATCGACACAGCTCTGACACTGCTGGCACAAAGCCAGGTGCGAACCAAATCCCATCCATAAAGCCGCTTTATGTCACCACTAGCCCAGCACACTTGGGTGTCTCCTGAAACGTTTGCCAAAATGCTATGTTCATTTTAGGAAATCATCCACCTCTCTGATGGTTTCCCAGACCTCTTTCTATCGCCAACAATAAAAATAGCAATAGCTAACACTTACTGAGCTTTTACTGTATGGCAGGCACCGTGCTAAATATATATTCATTTCATCTCACATAATAATGGCTATTGGCCAAATACTATCTAGTGCTGTCCACTTTTCCTTCTAATAGAATCCTGATTGAAAAAGCCTAGATAAAGAATATTACCTTTCATAACCTCTGTTTATTCAAGAAGAACGAAAATCAATATCAGTGTAATCAACCATAACAGAGCCAAGAAACCATTTTTAGAAAGAAACGTTTCTAAAATATCAGAATTTCATAATAAATTCTGGTTTATTTTCAGATGATGTATGATTCATGATGGTGGAATTCCCAACATATTTTTTTCTAGGGGCTTAAATAAATCTTTTAAATCCTTGAACTCCAGTTTAAAATGCAAAAATCGTTCTTAAATCTCAAAGCTCAGGTCAGGCGAGCTGTTCTTCTTGTAATACATCTGTTTCTGCTCAGTGACAACATTCACAGCCCTGAGTGTTTATGTACCAGGGTTTCTCTTGAAGGAATATTTAAAAGCTATTGCCCAGATAGTTGATTTCAATTGCAAGCCATAATCATTTCACAGATAGTATGAAAAGAAACACACTATAATAAGGGCATAATATAAGCCATGTCTAAATGCCCACATTTTGACTCTTACATATGTTAAAGTTGAACAAAATTGGTAAACTTTTGCTATTTTTAGTCAACCAAGACTTGGGTTAAATCCTGTTTTGCCCATTATCATTTGGGTGGCCCTGCCTAAGTTAGTTAATTTCTCTAAATTCCATTGTCCTTCTCTCTATATATCATACTACATTACATATGGATTAGAAATCATGTATGTAAAACACAGCAGGTGCTATTGATAGCACATAATATTGTCATTTTTCTAGTTTTTAAATAAACTAAATGACATAAAGAGTAAATCCTTTAAAATAAATGAATATGTGGAATAAATTTTAAACCCCTTTTTAAATAAATTGTTATTTCAATTTCTTTAATATTGCCTATTAATGTTCTTTTGGAATAAAAAATGTGAATTATTAGATTTGAATTTACCAGAGGCAAATCGTTTTTATTCAACAGCATTAGACTATGTGTGCGATTCTTGTACACTCTCAGAATAGGTGAATTTTTTTTTTTAAGATTTTTATTGGGAAATTGTGGGGATGGGAACAGTGCTGGGGAATTGGGGGAAGGGTAACAGACAAGTTGCTGTCCTTTTTTATTCTTCAGTCTAGTTGTGGAGGACATTCCTTCACTGGCCCAAGTTGGCACCATCATTGCGCTCTTCCCAGGTGAGGCAGATCAGTCGTAGGCTTCTGGACAGCCACTCACTGCAGCTGCTGGCC
>NW_017731871.1:865433-873853 GCF_001890085.2 Hipposideros armiger
TCTCTCTCTCTCTCTCTCTCTCTCTCTCTCTCTCTTCCTGCCCTCATGTGATGTGAGCCCCCCTATCAGAACATCAGAACATCTGCTCCGTTTCTCCTCATTCCAGCTTTAATGCCCCTGAAGCCCCCTTTTGTCTCCCTTATCCCCACAGAGGGTTCTTTACTTAATAACTTGGATTTTACTGACAGCCGTGGCACAGAAGGTACCACCAAGGGTGGGGTCATGCATTCCACTGTCTATTTCATAGAGTCAGGTTGGAGGCAGACACTTTGGAATAGGCACACAGCAGAGACTAGCACCCCAACATAAAACTACTACACAAGGTAACGTAAAACGCTTGATAGCACCTTAACATTAATTTTCTCATGATAAGATGTATAGAATTAGAGTCGGGGCTGGATAGAGCTTTTGTGGAGCTAGAAGCTTATATAATTTTGATGCCCTTTTTAAGACCAAAAAAAAAAAAAGGCCGTAAATGCAAAGTGTCACAGAAAAGCAAATATTTACTTAGAATTAGACAAGAAAGTATAACTTATACATTTTAAGAAAGTTGAATAGTAACATAAACATCACAAAATCCAGAAAATATTTCTATGAATTAATTGCTTAATACACATCTATAATACTTTTTCCTGCCTTTTTAGGTTGTTCCTTGTTTGCACAATAATCATATTTTTAATATTTTCTATAGAGAGAATATAAACATAATTCATTCTTTTCTATAGCATGGTTCATCAAAATTTGGTTTTGTCTAACTGATCATTGAAAAACATAAAACAGACATATTTATGGTTTGTAGTACGATTACAGGCTTGCTTCCTAAAAAGACAAGAATTCTGTCTTTCTAGAATGTAACACAGTGTAATTCTACTTTAAAATATCCATTAACAGTGTGTGATACAGTGTACCCTGCATTACCAATTCTACCCTTGACAGGACAGAACTTGTCTTTTGACTTGGCATTAAAAGAACTGAATCTTTTGCTTGCTAGTTTACACGTCTGATGATTGGAAGAAATTTCCTCAGACTAGCTTGTGACTAGTCTGGGAGAAACCTACCTGTTACCAGTGCCAGGTGGTTAGAACACATTTATATATAGATATAGAGTCTAGCCTTGCAACTTCGGGTCAGGTACAGGGAGACTGGCACAGAGGGTGGTAGGTGTAGTCCTAGAAGTAATTGCACACCAGGACAGCTATAACCGTGATAACTATTCATGGAAGTAACTTTGAATCATGTAAGTATAGCCCAGCAAACTCAGACTAAGGTATCCTTTTGCTAGATCCTCAAATGCTACAACACTCTTTGATCATGTGGGAAATAGGAGAGAAAGGTGAAGTAGAGATAGTAGCACTAATCTCGAGGGGTTGCAATATCTTCCTCTGGAGAATTAAACAAACACATAGGTGACACTGAACACACTGGTAGAGCCATCTCAGAGCCCTGGGCTTTATGCTGTTAACTGCCTCTCATCAGGGTCAACAAGAGACAGTCAATCACTCAGGATGCTGCTAAGGGACAACAAACCAGGCTGACATAGATGGACATTGTTCCTGAGAGGTCAGCTTGAGGCTTCTAGGTGATCAAGGAAAGAGGGCTGTGAGAGACCTACTGATGAGGTAGGTGAAGTGACATCACAGACCCACATCACCTATTACAATATTGTGCTCAGGGGTCATTCTGTTTTTGCTAGCCTCTCCCAGATGTCTGTGTCTGCTTTAGCGAGAAACTAGCTAACTTGACCTCAGACCTGGGATCCCATCAGGCAAGATGACACAAGAGGCTCTTTTCAGATAAAGAAAAGGCATACGGGAGACACCAATTCCATGATTGGCAGAAAGGGAGAGAGAAAAGTGCCAACTTGAAGAAAGACACTTTTTTTTTTGTTTCATTTTCATAGCAGTTGTTAAAATCAATGACAAGTAAAAGGAAACTAGACAAGAAGGAAAGACCTTCACTAGCTTTCTTTAATTGAAATTCTATTGTGCCCAAGGGGAAGCATGCTATCACAATACAGTGAAACAAAACCAGTTCAGAAAACAGACGCAGATCCGTGTTCTACAGGCATCCCAGGTAAATTCATTAGAAACTGAGGTGTGTGTATAAGAAAGAGCTAGACCAAGAAAACAGGATGGAATTGTGTTACGTACTTAAAGGTCAGCTAAATGTTATTAAATGAGCGGCTATGTTGATAAAGAACTTTCTAGAAAAATATTTACACGCACATTGCTAAATGTGAATGAATGGTGAGGCTAAAGCTAAAAATCACCTTATGGATTGACAAATATCAGCCTTCTAAGAATGATAAAAGCTACTCATGTATTCACTATTTATTATTTCCAGGATGTGCTAATGTTTTTTTACATGTATCATATCATCATATAATCTTCATTGATGCCTTCTGAGATAGGTATTTTCATTTCTTCCCTTTCCCAACCCTTTTCCCAGTTATTTCCTACTCATTTTCTAGGTCTCAACTTAAATATTTCACCACTCAAAATAAAATAAGTCAACAGCCTCCCCAACTTTCTTTTTCATAATATCCTGGTCTCTCTTCATAGCACTTATCATAATGTGTAATTATGCATTTATTTTTTATCAGTTTCATTTCTGTCTTCGCTCTACCATGGAAGAAACTCCACAAGGGGAGAGAGTCTATTGTGTTTCTCACAATATACCCAGTGGGCTCCATAAATATTAGGTTGATTAAATAACCCAGTGAGGAGAAAACTGAGGCTTAGAAAAGTTAAATAAGACCACGGCTGAGTGGCAGAACATGATTCAAATCGAGCTGTCAGTGCCCGCAAAACCCTTGGAATTAACTACTCGCGTCACCAGGTCCACGCCGGCCAGCGAGGCTACACAAGGCCCAGTGCAGAATAAACTTGAGCCCCTGTTTACAAAGCAGGGACAAGTGCTGTGAAAGGTATTAAAATATAAACCTTTTATCATTTCTTTAACAGTTTCCCTTCACTTGTATTTTTTTATAATATTTGCTACTTAATGTAGTGCTGAGTAAAGACAACTTAAGACTTTTAATTACTACTGTGAATTTGACCGTTCATCTTTATGTTGTGCAATACCCATTTTCAATGCAAATATGAATATTCACCTTCAAGAGTATGCGGAATCACCGAAATTATGCAATTCACATTTCATAACTCGAACATGCATATGTATTTTGGTCTGGTAAGTGGGAACCTGCCCAAAATTAACTCAGTCGCTGTCATGTCCCGTCATGATGGGGCATACACGATCCCAAGGCTGTTTGCCGTCAGCTGGCTGGTGAGCAAGGAAGAACCCAAAGAAAAAGGAGCCATGGGTTGCCTGTCCTTCCCTTTTCCTTCTAGGTCATCATCTTCCGCTTAAGTGGTCGACTCCTAGAGGAAATGGACAGGCGTAAGAAAGGATGTGGTAGAGGCTCTTTGGTTGTTTGGTTGTTTCTTAGAAGGCTATTCCTTCTTTCTGAGTCCGGAGCCAATTCTGGTTCCAGCGCAAAGCGTGGGTTCTGCGGGCTCTCAGCACCCCACTCACTCCGGCAGAGACGTAGTACTCTGATCTTGCACTTGCTCTGAGACCCGCTGTTCCCCACATCGGTGAGTCCATGAGGAACAGCTGACGCTCACACTGCAGGCGTCCCCTCCGCTCACACACATGCTCCGCCATCTCAGAGGACTTCTCTTACAGAACACAAAATCAAAGGTCCAGTTATTAAGGATTTCAATAGCAGAGCATTAAGCCAGGCAGGGGGCCTTGGCGAGCGCGTGGTCCCACGCGAGTGCACAGGTCGTTCCCCCGGGAAGCCAGCCCTGTGTGCGGCACTGCTGCTCTCTGTACCCGATGTGCTACAGCCAACTCCACACTCACAGGACTGATCATATTAGAATTAGGGAACTAGCATTTCCGATTTCAGGACACTGTGAGGACCACGATGGATGAGAAATAGTTCCCAAGTGCTTTTTCAAACTTCTATGGTAACTGGTACCGGAGGCAGAAACATATGTCTACACAACAGGAATAAGGAATTATTTTTATTTGCAGATATTTATAATTGCTGTACCATTGACTGAGCTATTAAATATTCATATCTGAGCAGGGAGCATGTAATTTACTGCAGCAATATTTTCTCCTCCACTTCATTATTAAAATTGAATAGAAGTTAAATTATACAATAACGCAATTGCGAATATTTTTGGCAGGATAACATGGCATTCTTCAGCCTTTTGTGAAGAGAGAGACAATCGCAAACAAGGTCAGCCATCTTCAGAGTTCTTTGGGTCTGAGTTGATTTAGAATTTTTCCCAGTTTCGCCCGACGTGAGCCCCAGTTCTTAGAGCACGTGCTGTAGCAATCATATCCCAAAACACGTTTTCCTAGTTACCATCGTAACTTGGGACGGTCTTGGCTTAAGAAGACATTCTAAGATTGGTACTTAGGCTGTATCAAGAAATTAAAAAACTGAGGTTTTCTGGTCTGTTTAACAGATGAGAAGAGTTAGTCTCACAAAGGTTATGTAACTCATAGAGCTGATAAATCGCAGCATTCAAATGAGCACCCAGCGTAGCCAGGGTATGACAATTTATTCTCAATAAATTTCTTAAAGCCAGACATCAGTAGCAATATTATCTGTACCTCTTTTACAAAGCTTAGACTTATTACATTCTTTTCCCCTCTCTGATTTTTTTTTTCATTTACATTAGTCAGGTAGCTTTGTTATGCTCTTATGCACTAGGGTACACATTTTTTTGTCTGTCTACACTCTTTCTCACATTCTTTTTTGTTTACTTTTCTGCCACTATTCATCTGAAGATATAAATACACAGTACAGTTTCTTAAACTACACTACAATTAGAAAATTTTATACTAAACTCTTTCCTTAGTTATTCATGTATATGATACAAAAATATAAAATGTAGACATATTTACATTTTATATGCATGTATATATTATATATAATTTATAAATGAATAAATAAAAATGACAAAGTAGAGGTATCAATTGTCTGAAATACGCCATATCTTCTCATCAAAGATACTGACTTTAGCTTTTGATCAAAGATTCAAAGACACCGATTTCATCATTATAGTGTCTATGTGCATTTAGATCTCTAAGTGTATGTTCCATATCCTGCATAACAGTTATGACTTAGTAAAACTGAAGGTTAGTATATGCAAAGCAGTGACTTTAACACTGTATTTGAATGATTTGCATTCACTTTACCAGGATGCCTAAAACAGTCAGTGTCTGATAGCTACGAAGATGCTGTTTTCCAAACTGAACTGAAGAAGTAACAAAGACCCACACTGAAAGAGATCACGTTGTCTTATGAAGGCAGCTAGAACTAGGTGGACTGTGGAGAAGATCATGCCAAGAAAAGGGACTCAATAGAATTACCTAAGTTAGAGCACATAAGGAAATAGCCATTCTTGTCAATAAGGATTTGACATGAATTCTTTATCTTTCTTTAGGAATAAGGAAAAGACTTTAAACGGTTTTCATATTTTATACAAATCCTGTTCAGATTTAGTTCAGAGAACATTCTAGTTGTATTCCTTGAGACTGCTTTCTGGGCAAAAGCAGTTTGTAACAGAGCTGTAGGAGTGAGTTCATTTTTTATTTTGGTTCATTTTAATGAGGACTCACCAAGGTCTAGACGTATAGTAAGGTTCATAATTTATTTTATTTAAGTACCAGGCTATAATCAGGTAACTCAATAAATGAACAAATCAACACACAGAAGTTAAGTGGATAGTAAAATAGCTTATTGTGTAACAAAGACTCTAAATAATGTTAAAGAACATTAACAAGACTTTATGCTGTACACAGCAGTTGATATCTCAGGCACTTTCTCCTAATTTAAAAGATTAAAAGTTGATGTCATCAGGCTCAGCTGATGCTTCTCGCTCTACTCTTTGTCAACATGGACCCTAAAAGGACTGAGATAAGAAAGCTATTTCTTTTTGATATGGTAGGTCTAAATTGTACTTGTATCTGTGGAGCCTATTTAATTTTTTAAACCATCTTTTTTTGTGGTTTTCTTTGAATTCTGGACTTCTGATATATTTTTTTTAACTTAGCTTTGTAGTCTAGGAAGAATATAAATGAACAAAAGAATATTAGATAAGGACAGCAACAGAAGTCCATAATGAAAAATACAAAACAGTTCTACCTAAAAAAAAGTACATTTTATTTGGTTTTAAAACAGAAGGAAACTAAAAGAAATAGTAATCGTCAGATGGAAGTTCAAAACCCAACTATAGGTCCCTGACGTGGTGGCTGAACCTAAATTTCCCAAACAGATTCAGGATCTCTCCAGTTTGCTTCTTCAAAGACTTTTATTTCATCTGCAGGGTCCAGAATGCCAGGGTTCAGATTTCAGCTCCACCATTAATGATCACACACATCTACGTATGAAGCATCATTTGTAAATTGGGTTACACGACTACATGTGATGTCAGGCCTGCTAGCCTTTCTTGCCTCTCCTGGGATTGTCTTCTGGACACTTAAGCTGTTCTAAGCCTTCATTCCCTTATGCGTAAAATAGAATAATAATAGCACCTACCTCATTGTGGGGCTATGAGCTTACTATACATGTGGGTGTTTTTTTCATATAAGGTTCTTGACATAGTGGCCAATAAATGTTATTTACTGTTTAGCCAAAGTAGACTAAACTTCCCCAGCCTCACTGGAACTCAGCCCTTTATAAGGGGAGCTCCTTGGGAGTCGACACGGCCGCCATGAACCAACCCATCTCCAACAGCAAAAAATACACCTGGATTTTAAGACAGTTTGGAATAATAAGCTCCTCCATCAAAACTGGAAAGAGTGAAAATATGTTCATCCTCACATTTTAAAGATAAGTAAAGAATCTCAGAGAAGCTATTTACTCAGTGTCACAAAGCTGATAGGAGACAGAGTTGAATGAGAGCACAGGTGTTCAGGCTCCCTGTCTGGCCAAGATTAAAATGAAATAATTTACAGTTGTGTTGTCTCAAATAAAATGCCATCAACTGGGAAATAGTAACAAGGAACATAATAATCAGCAACAGCAGGCTCTTTTATTTTTTTCCTAGCAAAATCCATTCAGGTCATAAATCTGGGCAAATGTGCCATCAAAGATGAACATAGATAGTGACAAGTACCTCCACGTAAGACCCTCATTCATTCAAAGGACTGTGTCATCTCTTGCTAATAAGAAATTTAGTTGCATGAATTTTTTTCTGAAACAAGCTAAAGTGCCGCCTGGGCTTTCAGGCTTCACTGTCATTGAGAGGTTTTACTGCAATGTCATTAGTTATGTGACCTATACAGTCTTAAATGTGAAGGTAAAGACTTTAGAAGGTATGGATTGCGGTGATGTACTATTCTTGTTTTGGTTTGGTTTAGTTTTTCTGGAATATCAGAAGCAAATTCAGACATAAAAATATTTAAAATCCCAGTGATAATATTGGCTTTAGAGCAAGCATTCTCCTCTGTGCACTAGTTTATTCAAGGAGAGCTATAAAATAAAATAAAAAGGCTTTGCTCATAACTGAGGGGGTAGTACATCTTTTACAGTGTTTTTTTGAGCACTTCGATTATTATTTAGTCCCTAATGCTGATATCCAATTAATACAAGAAAATCAAACATCTGATATATAATTCTGGGGGCTACAGCCCTTCAGGTTCTCTAAACTAGCTCACTTGTTATTTTGCTAAAAAAAGGCATTTCCTTCCTACAAGCTTGTTTTGAAAATGGTACTAATGTGTTCAGTCATTGAGAATTTTAATTTACATCTAAAGTTGATCAGATAAAGCTTCCTTTACATGATAAGGAAGTTCTGACAAAATAAATTACTCTTTTATCTGATTATGTAAGTAAAAACATGTTGGTTATAGAACCCAAAGCAATTAACATATAAAAAGTGTTTAGCTAATATTCATAGATTTGTTTGAACTACAGCCCAGGATAAGCCAACATAGTACTTGCAAGTAACTATCCATAGAAACAACTAATAATGGGCCGGCTGAGTGGCTCAGTTGGTTTTGAGCTCACTTAAGAATGCAAGCTCTGAGCAACAGGGTCCCCAATTCAATGCCCAAGCTGAGCTGCCACTGAGTTGCCAACAGGTGGCAGGATGGCTCAAATAAAAAAGAAAAAAGAAAAAGAAACAACTAATTATGTTGATGTAGTTTATCAGCTGTTATTTCTGAACTTTGAATTCTTTTTTTTTTTAAAGATTTTATTGGGGAATTGGGGGAGGTGAACAGCGTTCGGGAATCGGAAGGGGAACAGACATGTTGCTGTCCTTTTGTTCTTCAGTTTAGTTGTGGAGGACGTAGTTTCACTGGCCCATGTTGGTATTGTGATCACTGTGCTCTTCCTGGGTGAGGCAGTTGCTTGCAGGCCATTAGATGGCTGCTCACGGTAGCTTACAGCA
>NW_017731871.1:876158-878835 GCF_001890085.2 Hipposideros armiger
AAATACACATGAGTGCAAAGGCATAGTGTGTTATTACGCTGAGAAGAGTTGTATTTTAGCAAAGATAAGAATTCTTAGGCAGATAAGTCTCTAACTGTGGAATTTAGTAATTCAAAGAGCATGAGAGACATGGAGTTGTAAGGAAGTCACCTCCCTGCCATCATAGACTTACTCTACTTACTTGTAATACCATCTTTGCTGCTAGTACAATAGTTGCCTGGAAGTCTCTTAATAACACACCCTTTCTCTTTATTGCTTGGCTAACGCCTTTTTATTTTTCTAGGTTCAGTTTAAATCTTGCTTCCTTGTGGAAGTATTTCCCAAGTACACTCAACTCTCAAGGAATCTCACAATCATTTCTATTAAAATAGTTATCACACCTAACTGACTTCCTATGTTGGCTCTCTTCCTACTGGAAGTTACTAAGAGCAAGGACAGCTGCCTTTAATCTCTGCCTTCCCACGCTTAGCACAGTGTTTGGAACATGGTGCCTCCTCCCCCAACCCCCTTGTACCAATGTTACATAAATGGTAGACAGCAACCAGGGCAATTGGCTCATTCTTCCGGTCCTCTGCTATACACCCAGTGACCCAGCTGACACCAGGTATCCAGTCATGGTGAAGAGGGCCTCATGGGCAAAGGGGGGATGAGTTGGGGTACAGAGGCTCCTCTACTCTCTCCACCCAGAAGGTACGTTTCCTAAAGCCAAGAATTACCAAATGTTTGAAAAAATATGAGGTAATGTTTTGGTGAATGATTTCAAACTCTCCTACAGGAAAACACCCTCTCCAAAGTTAGCTGATTACGCAAAGAACGGTCACTCTAAATCAGATTTTGCAAACTAGAACCAGAGGATTAAAAGCAGCCCATTTCCTGTTTACTGCTTGCGATCTTTGAAGAGTATTTGCATGTTTAAATGGTTAGAAAACATTCAAAAAGAGAATAGTTATTGACACATCAAATTATATGAAATTCAAATTTTAATGTCCATAAATAAAGTTTCTTTTTATTTATGGACACTGACATTTTTATTGGATTATAGTCACTCTCATTCATTAATGGATTATCTAGGGCTGTTTCTGTACAATAGCAAAGTTAAATAGCTGTAACAGAAGACATATGTCCTGCAAAGCCTAAAATAGTATTTACCATTTCACTCTTTACAAAAGAGTGCGCTAGATGAGTATATTATGAAACACATAGGCAACTTAATGACATTATTTACATCTCTTTTTAAAAATAATTCAGAAACAATTAATAATGAGGAAAGGCTATTTATGTAGGCTTAAAGAAAAGAAGCCATTGGCACATTCCTCCTTTGTGTGAATAGCAGAGGTGGAAAGCACATAATTTATAGTTATTTCCTGTAGACATTAGATCAGAGAAATCATGAATGCAAACAATAACTTTAGGCATCTTGGNCAGCGTCATTGGCCCTCATGTGAGATCAGAACTGGGGCCCTCCTGCTCAGAGCTGTCTGTCCCAAGCCAACTCAACCAACACACCACTCGGCCAGCCCCTGATCTTTGAATTCTTGTTCCCAGAATTATATATTGATTTGAAATCATAAGAATTTAGCAATATTCAGGTACATTTTGTCTGTTCTTTCTGTATCACCCTGTTGGATCCCAGTCAATATTTACAGCTTTTACGTTCCCAATATGGCTTAACAAAATAGAACATAACAATGGACAAATCTCATTGCAGTGGCCATTACTACTAGCCTGTGGGAATTGAGACGCCTTTCTCCTTTTGTTTTGATTTTATAACATGCATCCATTTTTTTATTAGAGAGCAGAATGCCATATATGTACTTTTCAAGAGAATTAAGCATAAATTAAATCACAACACACAAAAAAACTTTTTGGAAATATTAAATAGGTCTTGAGATAAAGATATATCGGGGCACCAGAAAGCAACCAGTGATTGTGAATGAAGATTTTGGAGCCTACCGATAATGTGGACCAAATATGCCCAATATACCCGTCACTTGTTTCCCTGGCTTTCTTTCCATGGCACTCACCTTCTTGGGCAGCAGAGATAGAGCACTGCCTTTACTGATCAAACTTCATGGATTAAGGGGGCTCTTGGCTGGTAGAGGCTGTCATGGTGGATGACTCACATCTCAGCTGGCACATGGCCGGGATTTGGCAGGGTGTTTAAAATAAGATTGTCTGTGTCCCCAGGCTTGTTTTCTTTTGTTTTAGAGATGTTAAGGTTACTTTTTTTAAAAAAGAGAAAGGATAGTTGTGTAACCACGTAAAGTAAGAAATTGTTCAAAGGTCTTTCTGCTCCTCTTAAACCCCTTGGACTTTACAAATACAATTTATGAAAGAATAAAAAATGTTGCTACACTTGCCTTTTTGCTTTCAGTTAATAGCCCTTAACTGCTGGCTGCTTTCTTACCTGAGCCCTTTACTCCATAAGTGTGAGATGTTCCTACTCTCAGGAGACGTTGCCATATGAAGGGGCGGATGTTCTGTATACAAAGGAGCAAAAACAGCTGAAACAAACTCATTAAAATTATTCTCAAAGTCACTTACTATGTTGGACTCTAAATTACAATTACTGCAGGATTACTTGTTTTTTTCCTTGAGTAAGACAATTGAGAGGAGGTTAATATAGCACATCACACGTATCATGAGGAAGATCATAGAGTTTAATATTAACACATAC
>NW_017731871.1:883690-905086 GCF_001890085.2 Hipposideros armiger
GTTGTTATTTTAACTAGATACAATCAGAATACATCACAGGAACATTTCGTATAGAAATCTGACCAGTTAGAACTACAAAGACATGAATTTATTTAAGACTATCTTCATTTATGTTTACCCAGAATATACCCTAATTTACATAGTTCATAGAAAGAATGACCAGTCAATCAATGTTTTAATCTCCTAAGAAGTAAATGAGTCTAAACACACAGTATATGTATTATCTTCATTTAGTTTTAGGAAATAACTTCGTCTCACATTGATTGGAATAGAATTGCTCTTCGAAAGCATCTCTAGTGTAAATATAGAACCTTGGATTCTCATCAAAAGCAAAGTTTGTTTAAGGATATAGAAACTTTCTAGGTTAAATTGAAGACCAGGAGTCTAGTGGAAATGCCTGGCTGTCTCTGGGAGGTTAAATCACAGCTTCTCTGATCTCCTTTCTGTTTATATTTAAACAACTGTGACTAGTCACATGCGGCAGAATCACATTAAATTATTTATGCTTAAAGAACTTTGGAATTTTCAGCAGGAGAGAAGTCCCTGGTCAGAGAGTAGGCAGAGCAATGCATAAATGAGGAAGAAACGAGGCAGCCCAGGAACATGCCCGTGTGGCTTGTGCTGTGGTGTGAGTGCCAAACTGGGTCCTCAGCTCCACCTCAGAGCAGGGAGGACCCCAGGCCCTGCCTGGGGTGGTCCTCCGAGTGAGGGGTGCCAGTCCCTTCATGGGATTGCCATTGGATCATGCTATAGACCAAATGTTTGCTCCCCACCCCCCAAAATATATATGTTAAATCATATATATGATTTATACATATATGACACTCAATGTGATAGTATTTCGGGGTGGTGCCTTTGTGAAGTGATGAGGCCATGAGGGTGGCGCCCTCATCAATGGAATGAGTGCCCCAGAGGGCTCCCTCCCCTCTGCCACCATGTGAGGACACAGTAAGAAGACAGCCGTCTATGAGCCAGGAAGTGGGCCCTCAACAGATACCAAATCTGTCAGCACCTTGACTTTGGCCTTTGCAGCCTCCATTTCTGTAGGAAGGTCACAACTTGTATTTGCAGCACCACCTTCTCAGTCGACTCTGCAGCCCCCACCACAGAGCCTAGTTCCTGCCCCATTGGAGTCAAATCTTATCTCCAGTAGAGCTTAGAATTCTGTGCACTCTTGTCTGTAAAACTTAAGTAGACAATAGGTGGCAAAGCTACCAGGCCTCCCTGGGTATTAGAAACAAGAGATATGCTAGGTCATTATTGGATAATCCGTAAGTAATTTTAAAACTACATTCCAAAATAAAATAAGTAAATTCTTAAAGACATCTTAAAGGTTTCATGAGGCAAATAATAGGTAATAGGTTTTAGAATGTGCAAACTCAGGTGGAAAAAAAAAGAAAACTTTCACAATAAACATCTCCACTTCATGCTTTTCTGCTGCCTAATTGAATTCTCCTCTAAGACTGTAGCTGCAGGCATAACCTTGGGGGCCGACTTCTCCTCTTCCCACATCCAAGGCACCTAGGAGTATTTCAGTGGGTTGTAAACAATGAATAATTTGGGTGATGTCAGCAAGTGAGATAGGTGGCTGGTTATAAGAAAACGGATTTATGAACAGCACTGTCATAATGGCATTGGGATTGGTCTCCTTGGGTGATAGCAGGAACCATGCACAGTGGGGAGCTTCCTCCAACAGAGTTATCTTCAAAGGACAGGAAGAGAGGGAAGCCACCGCTGCAGGTAACTGGGGAAAGCTCCCAGTGTGAGAGCAACCACAGTGCTGAAGATGAAACCCCTTGGGATGCAAAACCAAAACGCACATCCTGCTGAGCTGGTGTCATCAGCCCAAAGCCAAGGTGACCAGGCATTAGCGGGGACCTCCAGTTGCTTGATGGATTAACTTTCTTCTGGTGGAAGACAAGCATATCTTTTCCAATACACTCCACTCCAATGGCATAACCAGAAAGGACCTTGTTAAGAAAACCAGATACCAAACAATGGAATTTTCAGATAATTGCTAGTGCTCAGTATCTAAGATTAACAGCATCTGTAAGAAGGTTAAAGAGGTATAGAAAGACCCAGCCATTTCCCCGGATGATAGGTGAGGGTTTTTGCATTTGAGGACCGCATAATCTGTCAAATTTGGAGGGTTTTGTACTTTGAAATTCTGGCTGGATACAGGTTGGTTAAGCATGTGACCATGGAAAACAGCTAGAAACTGGGAAAGTGTCGGCTCTCTCGGCTTCTCTGTTCATTTAAAATCATGGAGGTTAAAAATGATTTCTCTGGGTATAAAAAGTAAGATTAATTAACTGTAGAACTAGGTTATTCTGGGCATAGTATCTAAGTATCTGAAGAGGAACCTAGATGAATTGAAGAGATGAGATAGTGCTGAGTCTGGAGAAGAAAGGAAATCTGGTTAAGAGAATAAGAGTTAGTAGGTGTGTATTCTCCTTCACTCCCCACCCCCAACCATATTTATTGTTTACCATGAGACCTCTCCCTGGAGGATTTATTTAAGCAATAAACATTTATTGAGTTTCAACTATTTGCTCAGTACTGGACAAGGTCTGTGCTAGACTTGGCTTTATAAGGATGACATGACCCTTGACCTCAGGACTTCATAGTTTAACAAGAGAAAATGGACCTGTAGAAAGCTAATTGTACTCTATTCATTGCAAGCAGCACTGGAGGCATTAAGCGGGAGAATATTATTTTTATTGGACGGAGATAAAATAGTCAAGAAGTTCTTTAAATAAGCACTGATGCTTGAGCTTAATCGATGTAAATTAGGAGTTCCCCCAAAGGATTTATGCAACAGGGGATATTGTATTAAGAACAGTAAGTATGAAGGCATGGCGGAATAGAAGGACGTAGTACAATCCAGTGATAGAAAGGCATTTGTTCCAATTAGAACATAGAGTGTGTGCGGGTGAGCCGTGGAGGATGGAAAGGCTGTGTATGTCATACTAAGGAGCTGCGCTTTCTCCTGCAGGTGATGGGGAGACAATGGAGGCTTCTGTGCTGGAGAGTGGCATGATCAGACTCAGACAGTGAGAGTGAAAGGACAGTTCCAGGCAACAAAGATTAGGAACCCAAAGCAAGAGAAAACATTTCCGGTAGTCCCACAGCTGGGAACAGCAGCCTCTAGTGCTCTAGTGTGTGTGTGTGTGTGTGTGTGTGTGTGTGTGTGTGTGTGTGTGTGTGTGTGTGTGTTTAATGTGTGTCTCACAATAATCAATTGTACATATGTTTTCATGGCTCTTTTAAAAGTAAGAATAAAATAATAGCCTCTGAAAAGCATACTTTGAAAACATCCTTTAAAGGAGCCTATAAAGACTTTCACTGATAGTAGTAATTTAGGTAAAAAAACCTTTTATTAGGATATTAGGTTATAATCATGTTTCATTTATAATCTTTAAAGCCTCATTTGATCGTGTAAAAAAAATCAAGAGAAAAAATAGAAAGGAAAGAATTCGTTTTTCACAAAGGCACAAACTAGAGGAACACAGTAAGACCCACTGAAATCTCATGTTGAGCTTTGAGTATAAATGTGAGTGGATGTGCTAAAAGCATCTTAGTCCTGTTCTAGATTTCCCCCATTTCTATACACAAACCCAATCCTTTAATCTCCCCTAATTTCCACACTAAGGGTCTTAGTTAAAGGGATTGTTGTTCAAAATTATGCTTTCATGATATCTCACATTACAGACATTTACTTACTTATCTTTCTAAAAGAAATAGAAAATTGCTTTCAGAATTATTTTGCAGCTTTCGGAAGCACCGTAAAAATAGATACCCTATGAAATTGGTGAGGTTTTGTCCTGTTCGACTATTTCCAGAGGAATAAAATGCCCAAAAATATATCTTAAATATTGAATGTGTGTAGGCCAAGATAAAGAATCGGTACAGGTAATGTACTGGAAATACTTCTTTCGGCTTGTGAAAACCAGGTTTGTTTTCATTTTCGTTTAGGTTTCTGTGCCCCCTAGTGGACATTTGGTATTTCTGCAGTTGTAAAATAATTCTGACATTTTTACAGCATCTCCTTTGTGCAATATGTGTTTAAACTGTTTATAGTGACAATATATGACATTGATATGCCTCTCAAATATTTAGATCACAAGGGCTTATAACAATTTGAGCCATAGAACTTTTAATAATTCAATAAAAGCTCTGAGAACTTTCAGGAAAATGCCTATGAAGACATACACTATTATGGAGTTCCTAATCCACTTGAATTTTATGCATGAATTCCTTAGGCATCCATGGGCTACTGGCTGAGAACTACTAATGAAGGTGTGGGAGTCTATCGCTGCTCCTTTCATTTAGTAGATGCTAAGATTACTCATGTTGTGAACAGTGGAAAAAGGGAAAAAGGAAAAAAAATATACTTTTAAATAGTGGCTCAAAATTTGGCTTATATTTAAAGAAATAAGAAAGAACACAGAATACTTCAAATAACTATATGTGTGCTGTAATCCAAAATTTTTTTTTCAAGTATTCAACACGGCTAGGATAGGATAGTGATTGATCCCGCAGGCAAGAGACGTCAAGACAAAATCAAAGCAGCTTTTTAGGCAAGCATTCATTTTAAAATGTCAAAGGGAAATCTACGTTCGAAGTGATACCAGGGGCCCTCTGGCAAACAAGTCCTGTGCCACAAGCAGATGTCATAGTGCAACACTCTACAGAAAGCCATTTGCTATTTGCAAACATGCAGCGACTATAAAAATTACCCATCAAACTCTGATTCCTTCTAGAATCCCAAGCCGATGGCAGAAAATCCATGAATCACATAGCTAGGGAGACCCTAAGGTGGAGAATTATTAATTGAGAAGTGATTCAGCTTACAGGTCAAAAGAAATAATTTCTCAGTCAGGCCTAGGAGGAAAGTTCAAACATAAAATCAGTAATTAAAATACACACACGTACATACACACATACACACAGAAATCTGCTAATAGCTTTCATCAGGGTATTATTATACATGTAATTTTCATCTGATTTTTTTAAGGATACTGTCTTGGTCCATTTGGGGGTGCTATAACAAAATGCCGCATACCTGGTAGTTTATAAACAGCACAAATGTATGTCTCATAGTTCTGGAGGCTGGGAAGGCCAAGATCATGGTGCCGGCAGATCCGCTGTGGTGGCTGGTGAGGGCCCTTTTCCTGGTTCATAGGCTGCCTTTTCCCCTGTGTCCTCAGATGATGGAAGGGGCCAGAGAGCTCCATAGGCTCCCTTCTTATAAGGGCTCTAACCCCATTTGCGAGAGCTCCAATCTCATGACCTGATCACCACCCAAAGGCCTCACCTCCTAATCCCAACACATCCAGAGTTAGGATTTCAACGTATGAACTGTGGGGGGCACATTCAGATATATCATAGCAGGTACCTATCTTTCAAATATCGGTTCATGTCCTATGTGAAGCTGTTTTTGTTTTATTTTGTTTTGTTTTTTTAACTAATCTAGTAGCTGAAATACAATATCACTCTGTTCCTTACACCTCAACATTTAAGACGTTTGCATGGTAGAAAGGAAAAAGGGAGAGTGAGAGAGCGAGTTCCTGTGAGCACTGAGGTTTATTTTCAAATCAGCATGTCCTTCCTGTTGTATGAAGATCTTTCTACCTTCAGGATTGTTTATAAAATAAATGGCCTTTGCTTTCTCTGTTAGTATCTATGGGGTATAATTTCGCAGATGGAAAGTCAAGCCTGAGCTGGGGAGATTTCTCTTATATAACATTTCTACTTTATCGAATGAGCCTACATTTATACCCTTCAAATAAAAAGAGAAGAAAAATAGAAACTCTATGAATAGGACTAGGAAGCTAGCGGTGTTGTGTTTGAACAGTGAGAAAGTTCAAGGAAATATTTTTCCATTTGCGATCTAAAGACAACCACACTCTAGCCAAATGATTTCTGGAGAAATGACAAAAAAGGGGAAATTGAGTGGTTATTAATAACATTTGGTTTATAATGTATTATTTTTAAAAATTATGCACACTTCTCAAACTATTTCAATACTACTTGATAAATTGGAAGATGGATGGATGGGTAGATAGAAATAGATAGATAGACAGATGTCATTCTATTTTTTTGTCTGAATTAACCAGATTTAGCCACTTTTTCCGTGCTTGCGTGCATGCCAGAATTTAAATACTTTGCATGAAAACTTTGGATGATATTTGAGATTAAAATCTTCAAGAACCAACAATTGAATCGCATCCAAAGAACTGGTCCTCCACTCGATATGCTCTTTAACACATGGCGAAAGACTGTAATTGTAGCCAAGTATTTTTGGGTAGTATGTGCAAATTTAGAATGAACATTTTATGTGAATGACACCTCCATAGTGTACACTTTAACAAATGTGAGGAGGAAAGACAGCAATAAACATGAAGTTTGGCAGGTGTCCAGGGTGAAAAAGGATCAGAGAGAAACTGGAGTGACTCTTCACGGCAATGTAAGCGAAAGAAGGAAATGTTAGAAAAAATATAGGAAAAGCTTCCCTTCAATTAACAAAGTTCAAAGTTGCTCATTCTTATGCTATAAAACGTTTTGGTAGCTGTTCTTTTATATTACGCTATCCTCTCCCGTTTTCTTCTATCTTTTAAGAATTTGATATTTATCTTATTTGACCTTAGAGGACCCTATCATCTTTAAATCAATTTTATCTTAATTTTGAAAAAAACAAACAAACCTGTTTCTGTGAAAACAAAACCACAGCTACATACTGTTTTAGTGTAACACTTTGGGAAATAGATTTTTGAAGACTGGAGACATAATATTAAATTTTGAAGAAAAACAGAAAGAATAGAATATATAATACTGCTCGACTTGGCACAAATTTAAGAATAAGGAGTCAGGAAAATGCTTTTATGTAGAATATAAAGAATAAAATACCAACTGGTGCACAAGTTGCCTAGGATAGAAATAATCATTAAAAGATTGTAGGCAATAGTTTACTAAATGATCATTTAGCCACAGTAAGTGTCACTTCTCATTATAAAGTTTTCCAGACTAACTCTTTCCTCCACTGAGTTTCAGAGATATGACTCCTGAGGTATATAATGCTATTTTGCTTCTTTCTAAGAGTTTGAGTACTAGTTAAAAGATCCTTTGTTAAACAAAGGGAAACAGTTGGTTTTGCCAGAGAGATATTCCCCGTGCCCAACTTTCAACTTTGTGGATAAAAATTACCCATTTCCATTTCTCAGGGTCATTCCTAAAAGAGAGAGACAAAATGGACAGTTAAGAACAGATGCAAATCACACTGTGTATTTTTCATGATTAACATATTCAAACTAGTAAAGTGTGCTTAAAATATGACAAATATTAACAGCAGTCCAATCTTTAAAAGGGGAGGAGAGCAGGAAGAAAACCAGCAAGGGTGATAGGTTCAGAACCAACGGGCGTGTGGAAAGAGGCATCCGTGCTACTTGGGAGGCAGCCCAGGGCTCAGGCTGTCGTAACCAATAGCCCCAGGACAGCCCTGGTGACCTTACGCCCCCTGCCAGTTCCTCCTCTTGTGCCCTTTCACCATCTCCCCCTTGCCTTAGCCTCACAGCAGCAGAGTTTAGAGACCATCTTACTTTGCTATAATGTGAGAAAGCTCTGGCTTTCTACCCACCAGTGAGAAGATGAAAGATGTCCCAACTAATGAGCAATTCATTTTCCCTTCCTCTTCTCCATAATCAGTGCGGTACTGACCAGTCATCTCTAGGGCTCCCCTACAGTTTCATGATTGTGAAGGAATTTTGGATAAACAAAAATGGTAGAGGTAAATAATACATGTAACTGCATTGGATGCAGATTAGCATAGCTTTGTGACATCCTATGTGTCTGTTACCTCTTGCTTTATTTATTTATATTATAATCTCTGTTTACTTTCAAAAAGGATTTACAGTGATTGTTTCTGTAGTTGAATCTCAGGCACCTCATCAAAAATTGCTTTTCCTTGGGCCAGCTGAGTGGCTCAGTTGGTTAAGAACTGGCTTGGGACGCCAGAGGGCCCCGGTTTGGATCCCACATATGAGGGCTAGTGACACTGCCCTCTACAGCTAAGATGCTGAACAGCAGCTCAACCTGGAGCTGGGCTGCCGTGAGTCACCAGGGACAGCGTAGGCTGCAGCCCCTGCTGCAGTGGGTTGCCATGGGCTACCATATGTAGCCAGCAGCCAGCGTGAGTGGACAGCAGACACTGTGAGCAGCCGTCCAGAAGCCGGCGACTAGATCTGCCTCACCCGGGAAGAGCGCAAGGATGGTACCAACTTGGACCAGTGAAGCAACGTCCTCCAAAACTAGACTAAAGAACAAAACGACAGCAACTTGTCTGTTCCCCTTCCCCCAATTTCCCAGTGCTGTTCCCATCCCCCAATTCCCCAATAAAAATTTTAAAAAAAAATTGCTTTCCCAGCGAAAGCTGCTGTATGAATTGACCCCGAATGCCTTGGGCAAGTCCCTCAGATTTGATTTCCCCCCTTCTTTTAGATACGGCCCTTCTCAGAGCATGAATACCCCCCATTCCTACCAGCACCACCAGCTACCTGAACCTCCCAGTCTGTGTCTTCCTGAGCTTTGGGTCCACACCACACAGTTTAACCCTTAAAGCTCTCTAATAATTGCTGGTATGCTAGGCTTGCCTACTCTGTGACATGGTGAGCCTAGAATATAAAAAAAAGTCAATAATAAATACTAGTTAAAAAAAAATCTCTTGGAGAGAGGCAGCCAAAGCTATATGAAAGATTCATCTAGCTATTTTATTTCATGTATTTATACTTTGAAACTTTATTTTTATTACGTGGACTCAATGCTTGTCTTCTCTGGCCAAAACAAAGAGTTGAGTTTTCTTTACTTTCCCTTTAAGAAACACTTTCTAGATCTTAATTGTTAGATGTTAACATCAAATTCCTTTTCTGAAATGCTGCTTGTATGTGTGCGTGTATGGGGAGGGTATATGTGTGTGTTTTACGCTTCTCCAGGGCCTACTGCATAACCGGTACAAAGAGGAAGAAGATGTTTATAAAATATGACCACATACTCAACATGAACCATGGCACATATAGAAATTGACTCATGTGCACACAGTGCTGTGTAAAAAGTTGTTCTTCCAATTCCAGTGACACGTCCCTATGGTCAGAAAGGTCTCAGGCCCTTTTTGCTCACCTTGTAAATTTCTGCAGTTTTGACTCCTTCACTAACATTATCTTCAGATGATGGTTTAGCTCCCCCAGTGGACGACAGAAAGGCACCATGTTTCCTATGGACACAGCATTTCATTGGGTTTTTATTATTTTTCACTATAAATTAATGCTGCCATCCTGATGCCGAAGCCTTGTGGGAATTTTAGTCATGGTGAATTAGTTCAACTGCTGATCGCCCACAAACACTAACAAGAATGAGTGTCTGGGTCTCCAAAGCAGAGGACCAGAGCCTGGAACGGGATCCCCAAAGGCAGGGCCAGTCAGCATAGCTCGCTGTCACCCTCACCAGCTTTTCCTGTGCCACTTCCTCAACTTTCATCTCCATATTGACAAACAAACGTTTTCCCACAAAATAATGATCACATCCTAGATCACCCTTCAAGATATAATGTATCCCCAATTACTCCTAAACCCCCTTGAGTCTAGATTCTAATACCTGAGCTCCTCTGAGCCCTGTTAGGTACTCAACTCTCAGAGAGCTGAGGACCCCAGAGCCCTGAAGAGAACAGCGGTCGTTGGAGCTGTACAAATGCAGCTGGGTAACTTCTGAAATAATATGGTCAAAATACTTGTATCCCTAGGAGTAAGCTCCTAGGAGAACTGTAGATCAGTAAGGTAGAAAGAATGTATCCATTCAGCTAATATTTATTAACAGCCTGTTTTGTGCTAGTAGGACACAAAATCGAGCAGCTACTGGTTATATTCTAGCATCGGCAGGGCAGGTGGGAATCAGAAAATGAACACATTAATAAATTTAAAAATATCATGTGTTAATAAGTACTGTGCAGGTAATCAAATGGGAAAATGTTATAGAGAATTATGAGGAGAGAAGAAAACCACTATGGATAAGGTGGCAGGAAGATAACTTCTGGAATGGAGACACTTAAGGCTCAAGCGCTGAATAATAATGATCTGGAGACTGCACATGTGACAGAAAGCCAGATGGCCAGTGTGGCCAGGGGACAGTGAGCTTGGAGGAAGGAGGGGTGAAATATAGGCAGGAACTAAGTGATGTAGGCCCTCAGGGACAAAACTGAGGTGTTTGGATTTATTTTCGTTTCAAGTCTATTAAAAGGTGAAGCAAAGTAGCAACTGTCCACTCTTCATTTTTAAAACCATGAACACTGGCTGCTATGTTGGCATGAATTCTAAAGTGGTAACTGGAAAAGAGAGTTCAGGCAAGAAGCTATTTCCATGGCTCTGGAAAGAGATGATGGCTTGGATTATTATGGGAAAATGGAGGTGAAAATGGAGGTTAAGGAAAGAGACCCAACTAGGATACAATTTGGTTTGGTGAGAGAAGCTGAGAAATGGGATAGGCGGTCAGAGGATTGAGTGGCTCTTTCGATTCTGACATGAGCAGTTGGGTGGTTTTTACTTCATTTAGTTAGAGGTGTTAAACTATGGGAGGAACAGATCTGAGGGTGGGCAGAAGGAGGCGGGGAAATAAGAGTTATTTTTCGGCTAACTTAACTCTTAATTCGCTCTTAAATATCCAGAGATATGAATAATCAGACCAGACCATTGAAGATATGACATCAGGACTGCCAATGAGAATGAGGGTGTCGCCACCGTATGATAGTAGTTTTAGCCAATGAGATTGGATGAAATCACATAGGAAGAGGGTTTGTATGGAGAAGATAAGAGGACTCTACTTTGAGATCTAAATTACTCCAAGATTTAGACATCAGAAAAGGAAAAGGAGCCAGAAAAGAAGATGGACAAGCAGCCAATGAGGTAGAAGCACTGCTAGGGGAATTGGCTAATACTGAAGCCAAAAAAAAAGTGTTTCAAGGAGAGAGAAGTCAACTAACCACAAACCAATGAGAGATTGAGTAAGCTTATCATGGATAAATGGCCATTGGATTTCAAAAGTGAAGGTTAATGGGACCTTGGAAAGTTTATTTTTAAGCAATTATATCTGATGAAAGGAATGTGATGTACCACTTTTTCAGGTTAAAATTTACAACCAATCCGACGTTGGAAAAAAAAAATTAAGTGAAAAAGTGTGTTATCTAGACTATAAAATTCAGCATGGAAATATTTATGATTAAATAAATGTAAAGAATTATGCCACATTATAGAAAGGACAAATTGAAGAGCTATCATTACATCATCTGGCTTAAAATAGTGTCCAATCAAAAAGATTTCAAATATTAGAATCAATTTCTGCAAGGTTGAAAGATAATTTTTTATATTCACATACTTGTAATTCCTGGTTCATTAAAGTCTGAAGCCATGTATATTGTACTCACGAAGTAGAGCTAGATTGCTCCAAAAAAATCATTTGATTTAAAGCAAAAAGGTATTTGTGGAAATAACTGTGTGTGACTTAAAACAATATATTTTTTTCCTCTACTTCAGGTATGGTGACATGGTACCAAAAACCATAGCAGGGAAGATTTTTGGATCTATCTGTTCCCTGAGTGGGGTCTTGGTCATCGCTCTACCTGTTCCAGTAATTGTATCCAACTTCAGTCGGATCTACCACCAAAATCAACGGGCAGACAAACGGAGAGCACAGAAGGTGTGTAGTCAGCTCTGTGGAGCCATGATTTAGCATCTCTCACATTCTATACTGAGCTTTAAAATCCCTTACTGGCTATTCAGTGTTCCAATTTTGGTCGATAGTTGCATCAGTCAGCACAAGCTAGGTTGTACTACAGCAAAAGAGAACCTTAATATCTCAGTGGCTTAAAACAACAAGGAATATTTCTCAATCATGCTACAAGTCCATTACAGGTTCAGTGATGGAAACGCCATCTTGACAATGTACTTCTGCAATCATTTAAACAGGGGTAAAAGGACATGATGAATCACACACTGACTTTAAACCTCCTCTTGGAAGAGGGCCAACTCACTTCCGTCTCTATTGCATTAGCCAAAGAGGTCACATAGCCATGTGTAACTTCAAAGTGGGCAGGGAAATACAATCACACTCTACAGCCAAAGGCAGAAAGAAAGAAATATCCAGTGAACAACACTAATGACAGTAGCAAAACCAAAGATAGATTCTTGGCAAATTTTATCAGACTCAGATTTCGAGATCTGATTCATTTGATCTCTGCCCATCAGGAGTCAAGCTGGTTCTAGTAGACAAGGGCTTTAAAAGGGCACCAAAATATGTCTCAGATAGTTTACATAATTGACACAGGAAGTAGGAGAAATGTGATCATTTGTAGCTGAGTTCTATTCCTGGCCCAGCAGGTTGCTGTTTCTCTGAACTTCACACCAGTTAATTAATCCCTCTAAGACTAAGCAGGGTGCATACTCATCTGCAAAATGAGGAACACAATGCCTACCTCACATAAGATTAAAATTGTATGCAAATACATATAATCTATATAAGCATTTCATAATTTTAACAATTTTGACATTGATGGCTTACTAAATGTTTAATGGTTTAATGTTTTTCAAAAACTAACTCATAAAATCTTCACAACAGGTATAGGAGTTAGTTATCATTGTTATTCCTATTTTGTAGATGAGAATCCTAAGGTACCCATAAATTGATAAATTCTAAGGTCCTATGCTTAATGAATTGGAGAATCATGATTCAATTCAAGCCAATCTGGCTCCCAGGTTCATACCTGTAAATACTATAGTAGACTGCCTCTCAGAAAAACTGGCTGTTGGCTCACTTCCCTTCCTATTCTTTGTCAAAATAGATGCTTTCAGAGCGAGGGCCCTTGTTGCTTAGTTGTAATTCTGGAAGTCTTCTTTGTAATTTCCTCAGGACTCTAATGTCAGATTCCAGTATTCTTCACAACACTGCATTGTTGTCCTTTAAAGATAGATCCACTTCTTTTTTTTTTTTTAATATCCAAAAACCATTCACAACCCTCACCAAAGTGGACGCATAACCTGGATAATGTTGATACCTATGAAATATCATGACACTTTCATGCTGTTCATAACTGGCGTTGTAGGTAATTCCAGAACAGGTTTTAAGTATGCTTTTGCACAATGTCAGCCTCTTTTGTAAAGTATAAAATCTCATGAAGTAACTCTGGAAAGTTCAAGTTGATCAGTATAGTCGGATGGCATATTGTTCAGGAAACTTATTCATGTACATTGTCCTATATTCTCTTCTTTTAGCAAAGATTTATTCTTTCACCTTTATAGTTTCTGCTTTATAGAATCCCCCATTTGGGACTTAGTATTTAACTAATTGTTGTAGAGGATGGTAAGTGGTCTTGTCACCATGAACAAATAGAACTGCTAATCCAATTAACAGAGGGGGAGGGTTAGGAAAAGCACCCTCAGGCGGCTGTAGTCTCATGCAGGACACACCACTGGCAGGCAAAGATGGAGGAATTTCCACCAGGGACTTGCATGCCTCACAACATGGCTCTGTCCACACATTAAAGTCCCTTTACTATATATATATATATATATATATATATATATATATATATATATATATATATATATATAATTATATATATATTAAATTATATATATATTAAATTATAGTTGAAATACAATATTATTCAGTTTCAGCTTCAAGTGTATAGAGCAGTGGTCAGGCATCTACACCGTCCATGAAGTGGTCTCCCTAAGAAGACATGTGCCCATCTGATACCCTACAAAATCTTTACAACACTATTGATTATCCCCAAACTGTGTCATATCCCTGTGACGATACTGTAGTTACCAATTTATGCTGTCTAATCCCTTCCCCTTCCCCCTCATCCCTGCCCCCCTCCCATCTAGCAACCCTCAGTTCTTTCTCTATATCTTTGAGACTGTTTCTGATTAGTTTGCTCATTTATTCTATTCTTTAGATCCCACATATAAGTGAGACCATATGTTATTTGTCTTTCTAAGACTGACTTATTTCACTTAGCATAATGTTCTCTAGGTCCATCCATATTGTTGCAAATGGTAAGATTTCATTCTTTATAGCTGCGTAATATTCCATTGTATAAACGTACCAGTCTTTTAATCCAGTCATCTACCGATGGGCATTCGTTATTTATAGTCACAGGATATGGAATATAGTATAGGGAATAGAGTCAATGGAATTGTAACAGATATATACGATGTCAGAGGGGCAATAGATTGGGGGAAGGGAGTTATCACTTTGTGAGGGGTGAAATGTATAACTGTTACACGGTTGTGTACACCTGAAACTAATAAACAAAAAAGAAACAAAAAAGAAAAAAAATTTAAATAATTTGCCCAAAGACATATAGGTAGTAAGTGGCAAAACTGAAATTCAAATCAGGTAGTCAGACCCCTGAGCTTTTCCTAAATTGCTCCTAGACTATTAGAGATAGAACTTGTTAAGAAATGTTAAAGCCAGAAGAAGAAAAAGATAAAAACTATGAATAATAAAATGGCAATAACTACCTATCCACAATTACTTTCAATGTAAATGGATTAAATGCTCCAATCAAAAGACATGGGATGGCTGATTAGATAAGAAAATAAAACCCTTCCATACACGTATGCTGCCTACAAGAGACTCACTTCAGATCAAAAGACACACAGGCTGAAAGTAAGAAGATGGAAAAAGATATTTCATGAAAATGGAAATGAAAAAAAAAAAAAGCTGCGATAGAATGAATACTGACACCAGACAAAATAGACTTTAAAACAAGACTATAACAAGAGACAAAGAAGGACCCAGTAATGCTAATTCTGTGTATTTATTGAAAGAACCCCAAAACGCTACTTTGAGGGGATGGGTGCATCTGTATATTCATTGCAGCATTGTTTACAATAGTCAAGATGTGGAGGCAGCCTGGGTGTCTGTTGATGGAGGAAGAGATAGAGTAGGTGGTGCATATATACAATGGAATATTGCTCCACCATGGAAGGAAATGGGTTCCTGCTATCAGTGGATGGACCTGAAGCATATTGTGCTAAGTGGAGTATGTCAGACAGAGAAAGACAAATGCCATATAATTTCACTTATAGATAGAATCTAAAGAATAAAATAAATGAACAAACAAAACAGAAACAGACTCATAGATACAGAGATAATTTTGATGGTTGCCAGATGGGAGGGAAGTTGGGGGGTGGGGAGGTGAGTGAAAAAGTTGACGGAATTAAGAAGTACAAATTGGTAGTTACAAAATAGTCATGGGGATGTAAAATATAGTATAAGGAATATAGTCATTAATGTTGTGATAACTATATATGGTGTCAGATGGGTACTAGATTTATCAGGTCATCACTTCATAAGTTTTATAAATGTCTAATTGCTGTGTTGTACACCTGTAACTAATATAATGTTGTATGTCAACTATAATTAAAAAAATAAAAAATATATTAAAAAAAGGAAACAAATTAATAAAAGGAATTAAAAAAACTCTCTACTGGTCACACAGACACATTGTTTAAAATAACGGAAATCTTAAAATAATCTTAGCTCCCCAGAACCCATCAATCTCCATTCTAGAAATTTCTTCTTTAATATAAAAACTACCTGTAAATCATTTTCTCAATGCTGAAAAAAACAAAAGCTACCTATCTGAAAACAGTAGAAAGTACAAATCTGATTTTCAAATCAACCAATCTCCAAAATATCTATATTTTTTCCAAACTTTGTCATCTGTAACAAGCAAATCAAAAAAGAAAGTTTTAAAACATTTTAGAAGCCTTTTTGCCTACATAAATTTAGAATGCAAAAATTTTTAAATGTGATGTTAAATAAGTACATTAAATTGAAAAGTATGTTTTATTAATGCTTTTTAGTATCTTTAGACTATCTCCTGTATTTTAAGTCTGTGCCATAAAATAATGAATTTTGCATATCATGACTACTAGAAATATTGGTTTAATAAAGTCAAATATAATAATCTAAGGTGACCAATGAAGTGAAAATAGCCATCTAAGAAAGAACAGTGGATATGGAACTAAAGAACTTACCAAGGCTTAGTTCTAATTTCCTTGCAGGAGATTTAGAAAAACAAATAAACAAACAAACAAAAAAGGCAGGATAAACATTCATTAGACTAAGATAGTTTAGATTTATCTGAAACTTGGTGGTTTGACAAATATCAAAGTTATACAAAAATAATTACCTAATGCAGTCAAGCAAGAAGCCCATTCAGTAAAAACATCAGTCAAGGTAAATTATAAGTAATATTACAAAATTATTTTTCAGACCAGATTTTGTGATGTTTAGCTCTATTGTTAATTTTAAGTTTAAAGAAAAACATGAAATATATACACTATGCATCTGAAAATATTCCCATCATCACTCAGGGATACTTTGCCTCTTCTAGGCTCCACCCATTAGCAAGCTTTCATTACCTGTCCCCACCCTTTAAAGGAAATGCATAATTTACCCCAATCCTTGATAAATTCTTAATGAAACACTGACATATAGGTGAATCTAAACTTAAACTCTGACATCTCTCCTCTACCTCCATCATTAGTAATTATGTTATAATAGATTTATTTATACACTCAGTTATTTGATAAATATTTATTGAATAGAATGTGTTATTCAAAATGAAGCTAAATGGATGCAATGGCGGGTGATAGGGTTGATATTTTGAAGCAAGGCCTACCCTGTTTTAAAATACAAATCAGGGCCAGCCAAGTGGCTCAGTTGGTTAAGAGCTCACTCAAGAGGGTGAGCTCCGAGCAGCAGCAGTTCCAGCCCGAGCTGAGCTGCCAACAGGTGGCAGGATGGCTCAGCTAAAAAAAAATACAAATCAGACCACTTAGTCATCTGCACACTTCTAAGGCTAACTGGTGAATAATTATAATGTACAAAAGTAATAGTATTATAGTTATTATTTCAAAATGCTAATAGCAACACAGCCCTGTTTAGAGATTCTGGTATGTCCTAGGTGTTTTATATCTGCTATTTATATTTTCACAATTAACTTGCAAAGGAAGTGTCATTATTTCCATTTTACAGGTGATTTGCTCATGTTCACATGCCTATTGAATAAAGTCTAAAACAAGAAAATCCTGGCATTGAATCTAGATAGAAACTAGAACAATGAATCTTTAGGGATTTTCCTAGGTAATTCTAAATACAGTGATCCAATGTACAATGTACAATGTAAGTGAACTTTTTTACTTTTCACATGAAGAGGGTGATTTTGACACAAAAAGATGTTACAATATTCAGTTTTCCACTTACCACACTCTACTATGATGGTTCTCAAATTTTAGATTAATTACCATCATCTGAACAGCTTGTGAAAATGCAATTTGCTGGGCTCTACCCTAAAGCATGTGATTTACTAGTTTTGGAGTAGAGCCTAAAAATTTCTATTCCAACAAGTTCCCAGGTGACACTGATACTGCTGGTCTGGGGACCACACTTTAAGAACCATTGCCTATACATTCAGCAAACTCCAAATCAAATAATGTTTTGCAGAATTCTAGAATAATTAAAAGGCCAAAAATAAAAAAAAATTCCTTGCAGAGACATGAGAATGATCTCTTTTAGATTATCCATTATTAAAAGAATGTCACCCAGACCCTACCTCAAATCTCTGTGGATAACCTAGTGATTTTTGATTTGTGTGTAGTTTAATATATTCCCCTATCATCAACATATGTAAGATCCTGGAAATTACGTATTATCAATATCCCACTCTACATTTCAGCCTTACTGAATTACTTATCTCTGCTCTTAAGTCTCCACTTCACCCCCACCCTCCTAATGTTGCCACCTGGCAAACTCATACCCAGGATTTAAGACTTAATTCAAGGCCCACCAAGTGGCACGTTGGTTGAGAGTTGGCTTGGGATGCCAGCTCTGGGCAGCAGGGCCATTGGTTCGGCTCCCACGTGAGGACCAGTGGCACTGCGCCCTCTATGGCTAGGATGGCAAACAGCAGCTCGACCTGGAGCTGGGCTGCCGTGGGGCTGCAGTGGGCTGCCGTAAGCTCCCATGAGTGGCTGCCAGCAGGCATGAGCTTTCGTGCGCTGCCAATGCCATCATGGGCGGCCGCCCCGTGGCCGGCGACTGATCTGCCTCGCCCTGGGAAGAGCACAATGATCACAATGCCAGCATGGGCCGGTGAGGCGGCATCCTCCACAACTAGACTGAAGAACAAAAGGACAGCAACTTGTCTGTTCCTCTCCCCCAATTCCCCAATAAAATCTTAAAAAAAAAAAAAAGAATTCAAATATCACCCAGTTTATGAAACGTTTCCTGACTGGTATGGACACCATTAGTTGCTCCTTCTTCTCTTCCCCCACAGTATTCCACACACTCTATTTCCATATATTACGTTATAGTCTCCTTCTTCCCCATTGGACTGAGTGCAGTGCCCGACATAAAACAGGCACTTAATATATATGTGTAATGACTGAAAAAATGAAGAATGAGATCTTGGTCACCTTGACATGTCCTCCATGTCAAAGCTTCCTAGATCAGGATGTACGTTCGTAGGACCAGGTGGAAACAATATTGGGAAGCATCATTTTGTCTCTGGTACCCTCCTACATCCTCTCTCATTCTCGCCTCTTCCCACTTCTGGTGCTCATTTTTGCCCCCTCATTCCACGGACCTTTCTGCTGATCCTTTCAGCGTCTCTTCCACTGAACCAAATCCCAGCATCGTTTCTCCCCAGTCTTGACATCTCCAGGATTCACCAAGCTCCTGAGCTGGGAATCTTCACTCTCTCCCACTGACGCCCTTCCTCTCTCTCTTTTTGTCATTATTTGGCACTAACTTGTTTCATTTTCAGGGGAGTGGCTTTCCTTCACAAATGGAAACAGTCCGGTAAATTCCTTAAATTTTTAAAAGCTGATAAAGCTTAATATACTACCTTTATATGACGCACTTTACTAAACTTTAAATGAAAGTAACAAGTGTAAGTAAAATTTCCAGAATAAATGTTACCGGAAGTGTGTTGTCGAAATTTGAGGAGTAAGGAATTGCTTCAGCTTATAAGAGAAAAGGCTTTTTGTACCTCACTTATAAGGCTGCCTGTGATACCTTTATTTTTCAAAAGTATTGGAAACATTTTGTGGTTTTGTAAGAAAATAGTCTAATAACTTCTCTCAATCTACTTCCTAACTCTTTTAGAAGATAGACCCCATGTATGGAAATTGCTATCTCAATGGTTTTCAGCTTATACACCTTTCTCCAATTAGCTCCCCAGCCTGTGTTCTAGAAAATGCATTGTAAAGTCTATATAATGTCATTTGGTGCAACTAAAAAACAATTTATTTGCTAAATAACACTGTATGCTTTTTTCTGAATGTTCCACAATAAAAGGGTTCCATGTCACATTAGTTTGAGAAAAATTGCATACTGTGTCTCCCTTTCATCTTCACAATGATCACCCACATTACGATCTGTTGTGAGGAATAAAACCTCAGAGAAACCTGTTTAACCTCTCGGCATTTCCCAATCTTTTCTTGACCTGTGAACCAGTTGTTTGTTTTATTTGGTTAGTGTGGATTTTACCCATAACACTTGCTAGTTCCTTGGGAACAACTCTGAGGAACTCTGTCAAGTTTGGAGAATTAAGAAAAACACTGAATTTATGAAGAATTAGGATGCATAGGGAAAATGTGCTTATGAGACAATTTTTTCCCAATGACATCAATATTTCTCAAGGCTATAGGTAAAGAATTTGAAAATAACTGCTAAGGAATTTTTTACACTGACAATATAAACCTTAGTTTTTAATTAAAATTTTAGAAGTCTCCTATTTTCCATATAGACTAAATATTTACGGAAGCCTTACTCTAACTTCCATAATATTTGCCGGTACTTGACCATGCAAGGAGTTGCACTTCCTACAGGGCTGGGGGTTGAGGGCTGGAATGAATACATTTCTTAGTCGTGAATGATATTCTTTTAACCCACCAATTACACAGCCAGAGTTGCCAAGATTGTCATACTGAGTGGGTCAGAAGTAAAGTGATTTTCTAAAATATCTTTGTAAAAGAATTTCCCTCAATTACCTACTGGAAACAAAGATGTAATCACAGGTCATAAAGGCTAGCATTCAACAGACATTTGGTGTGGTGCCCCACAAGACCAATTAAACCAATTAACTCATAGTACTATAGCAAAACGAAAGAACAATTGTGATTGAAATTGAGATGGGAGATTCTTTTCCTAATACAGCTCGTGACTTGGCAAAATGGCTATACTGTCTCTAACATAACTGCTTCTTTTCCCCTAAGATTAGAACTACTTCTTTGGTAGTGGTTGCCACCATATATAGGCTTTCCATGAGAAATATGTTTCTTTTTTTGGGTGTGCGCTGGACAGTATTTCTGGCTAATTTATATGTTTCCTTTATGAAAGATACAATGTGCCCTAATACTGCTGCTAAATGCTTAGAGAATGGCATAGGTGAGACTAGTAACAATGATAAAGGTAATATAATTATGTACTGTATTTGCAAAAGGAAAGGAAAGGAAGGGAGAGAGGGAGAGAGGGAGGGAGGAAGAGAGTGAGGGAGGGAGGGAGGGAAAGAGGAGAGAGAAACAGGGAGGGGATGAAGGGAGAGAAAGGGAACCAAAAAGGCATTGCATGTTTCAGGAGACCAATAAGACTTTAGGACTGAAATTTCAATAATAACCCCTTCTTTGGAAACCAAATGTGTATGTAAGTTACTTGTTTCTGAATTTCTACGTCAATTCTAAGTCATTTCCAAATGTGCTTGTTGCTTGCCATTGTTTTATTGAGTCTAGCCGGAATTCCTGGCTGCTCATCACAGTTTTTGAAGTTAAAATTTTTCTTCCTTCCAACTTCATTGTCTCGTATTGTCTCCATATTTTGAGTGATGTAAACATTATACTGCCAACAAAGAGTAAAATTTGTCTATTTTTCCCATCACATATAAATGTGATCTTTGTACAAAGTATTATTTTAACCTGGAATCAGCACACGGAAAGAATAAATTCATGGAGGAACAGAGGAGAGGAGTTGAAGCCAGATAATATCTTAATGCTATTTTGAGAGCTTAAAATGTCTCAGCGTTACTCTTAAATGCAGTGAGTGAGCAGGCATTTTGGCACAACTTTGGAGGGAAGCTTGGTGAAGCCTGTCAAACAAAATACACACACATACCCCCACACACACACCACACACACAACACTCACCACACACACACAACACACATACACACCACACACACACAACACACACAATACATGCATACACATCACACACACAACACACACACACCACACACACACACACACACACACACACACACACACACACACACACACACACACA